>NC_057806.1:460034789-460138986 GCF_018294505.1 Triticum aestivum | reverse complement strand
AGCTAAGCCTCCGAGTGGAAGTCTGGCTTACCACTCGGTAGGATTTTATTTAATCTTAGGCGAAACGGATTCGCAGCTAAGCCTTCGAGTGGAAGTCTGGCTTACCACTCGGTAGGATTTTATTTAATCTTAGGCGAAACGGATTCGCAACTAAGCCTCCGAGTGGGAGTCTGGCTCACCACTCGGTAGGATTTTTACAAACTTAGGCGAAACGGATTCGCGGCTAAGTCACCCACTGAGGGGAAATTTTATTGGACAAAATAAAAAGTGACAAAAATTATGGAGGAACTATGACACTATTATTTTGAGGTCCATGGACTACAGAAGTACTTTATTGCAACTCATCCGAGTGATTAAACTTAAGTGTAAAATGGGCGGAGTAGTTCCGCGTTCCAAGCTCGGGGCTCGTCGATATTATGCTCGACGTTGTAAAGATGGTACGCCCCGTTGTGGAGAACTTTGGTGACGATAAAGGGTCCTTCCCAAGAAGGAGCAAGCTTGTGTTGTTTCTTCTGATCCACTCGGAGAACTAAATCTCCTTCCTGGAAGGCTCGACCCCTCACATTTCTGGCGTGGAAACGACGCAAATCTTGTTGGTAAATGGTCGACCGGATCAGAGCCATCTCCCTTTCTTCCTCTAAAAGGTCGACTGCGTCCTGCCGCGCTTGTTCAGCTTCTGCTTCGTTGTAGATTTCAACTCGAGGAGCATTGTGGAGAAGATCACTCGGTAAGACTGCTTCAGCTCCGTAGACCAAGAAGAATGGAGTTCTTCCGGTCGACCGATTAGGTGTGGTCCGCAGTCCCCAAAGCACCGAGGGAAGTTCATCGACCCAAGCTCCAGCTGCATGCTTGAGATCACGCATTAGTCGGGGTTTCAATCCCTTGAGAATCAGGCCATTGGCTCGCTCTGCTTGTCCATTCGACTGCGGATGAGCGACTGAAGCGTAGTCGACTCGTGTGCCTTGAGAGTTACAGAAATCTCTGAATTCCTCCGAGTCAAAGTTCGACCCATTATCCGTAATGATGCTGTGCGGGACTCCATATCTGAATATCAGTTCCCTGATGAAGCTAACAGCAGCACCGGCGTCAAGGTTCTTGATTGGTTTAGCCTCAATCCACTTGGTGAACCTGTCGACTGCCACCAGTGCATGCGTGAAGCCACTTCGCCCTATTCTCAAAGGACCGACCATGTCCAACCCCCATACTGCGAAAGGCCAGACGAGTGGGATGGTCTTCAGAGCCGATGCAGGCTTGTGCGACATATTCGAGTAGAACTGACATCCCTTGCACTTATCCACTATTTCCTTTGCCATCTCATTCGCCTTTGGCCAGTAAAATCCGGCTCGGTATGCTTTGGCCACGATGGTCCGAGAGGACGCATGATGACCACAGGTTCCTGAGTGGATATCATTGAGGATGATTCGACCTTCTTCTGGTGTTATGCACTTCTGACCAACTCCAGTCGCGCTTTCTCTGTATAATTGTCCTTTGATTACGGTAAAGGCCTTAGATCGACGGACGATCTGTCGAGCCTCTTCCTCATCCTCCGGGAGCTCTTTTCTCAGGATATATGCGATATATGGAACTGTCCAGTCGGGAATGACCACCAAGACCTCCATGGCCAAGTCGACCACTGCTGGGACTTCAACCTCAGTCGGATCTGTGGCACTCTTGGGCTGTGGAGCTTCTTCGGTGAAAGGATCTTCTTTGACTGACGGAGTGTGTATATGCTCCAAGAACACACCACTCGGAATGGCTTCTCTCTTGGAACCTATCTTTGCTAGATCATCAGCTGCTTGATTTTTCAGTCGGGGTATATGATGGAGCTCCAACCCCTCGAACTTCTTTTCCAGCTTCCTCACTGCACTGCAGTATCCAGTCATGGCTGGGCTTCTCACGTCCCACTCCTTCATCACTTGGTTGACCACTAAATCCGAGTCTCCATAGACCATCAGGCGACGGACGCCGAGTGAAATGGCCATGCGCAATCCGTATAAGAGGGCCTCATATTCTGCCTCATTGTTGGAGGAATCAAAGTGAATCTGGAGCACATATCTGAGCTTATCTCCTCTGGGGGAAACCAGGACAACCCCAGCACCGGAACCATTCAACATCTTAGAGCCATCAAAGAACATGGTCCAATGCTCTGAGTGAACTTCAGTCGGCTGCTGTTGTTCAATCCACTCGGCGAGGAAATCTGCTATTGCCTGGGACTTAATGGCTTTCTTTGCCTCAAACTTGATATCAAGGGGAAGAAGTTCAATCGCCCATTTAGCCACTCGACCAGTTGCATCTCTGTTGTGCAAAATCTCTGATAGTGGAGCATCGCTGACGACTGTGATGGAATGATCAGAGAAATAATGAGCAACCTTCTTTGTGGTCATGTATATTCCATACACAAGCTTCTGATAATGAGGATATCTCTGCTTGGATGGAGTCAAGACTTCAGACAAATAATACACTGGGCGCTGAACTTTGAGAGCTTTTCCTTCTTCTTCCCGCTCGACCGTAAGCACAGTACTGACGACTTGTCCTGTGGCTGCGATATAAAGCAACAGAGGCTCTTTGCTGATTGGAGCAGCAAGCACCGGCTGGGTGGAGAGTAGAGCTTTTAGCTCGGCAAACGCTGCATCAGCTTCTGGAGTCCACTCGAACTTGTCTGCCTTTTTCATCAGTCGGTAAAGAGGCAATGCCTTTTCACCGAGTCGTGAGATGAATCGACTTAATGCGGCCAAGCATCCAGTAAGCTTCTGGACATCGTGCACTCGCACAGGGCGTTTCATTCGGAGAATAGTGTCGATCTTCTCTGGATTAGCGTCGATTCCTCGTTCGGAAACGAGAAAACCGAGTAACTTGCCACCAGGAACTCCGAATGTGCACTTTGATGGATTAAGCTTGATATCATACCTTCTGAGGTTGGCAAATGTTTCGGCAAGGTCAGCAAGCAGGTCGGAACCTTTTCGTGACTTGACGACGATATCATCCATATACGCTTCCACATTCCGACTGATTTGAGTGAGTAGACACTTCTGAATCATTCGCATAAATGTGGCTCCGGCATTCTTGAGGCCGAATGGCATGGTGATATAGCAGAAGCACCCGAATGGAGTGATGAAAGCTGTTTTTACCTCGTCGGGTCCGTACAGACGGATCTGGTGGTACCCGGAGTAGGCGTCTAGAAAAGACAGTCTCTCGCATCCCGCGGTCGAGTCAACAATTTGATCTATGCGAGGGAGAGGAAAATGATCTTTCGGGCAGGCCCGGTTGATGTGCTTGAAATCAATGCACATTCGGAGCGATTTGTCCTTCTTAGGAACCATGACGACATTAGCGAGCCACTCGGAGTGGTATATCTCTCGGATAAATCCTGCCGCCAACAGTCGAGCCACTTCCTCACCAATGGCTTTTCTCTTCTAGACGGCGGACCGCCGAAGATGCTCTTTGACTAGTTTTGCAGATGAGTCGACTCTTAGGCGATGCTCAGCCAGTCCCCTGGGAACACCTGGCATGTCAGCGGGCTTCCATGCAAAAATGTCCCAGTTCTCACGGAGGAACTGGATGAGCGCTTCTTCCTATTTCGGGTCGAGTGTTGTGGAGATGTGGGTCGGAGCTGCATCGGGGTCGGTCGGGTGAATGTGAACAGGCTTTGTCTCACCGGACGACTGAAATGCAGATTCTGTGGCGGGTTTCTTGGATCGCAGCAAATCACTCGGATCTGCGTTTTGCTTGTATTCTTCGAACTCGACCGCTGTCACCTGGGAATCGGCAATCTTTGAGCCCTTCTGAAAGCACTCTTCTGCCTTTTTCCGATCACCGGTGACAGTGATCACTCCTTTGGGGCCGGGCATCTTCAATTTGAGGTACACGTAACATGGTCGAGCCATGAACCGTGCATAAGCTGGTCTCCCCAAAATGGCATGATATGCACTATGAAAATCCACGACCTCAAACGTCAACTTCTCTTTGCGAAAATGTTTCGAATCACCAAACACCACGTCCAGAGCTATTTGGCCGAGTGACTCGGCTTTCTTCCCTGGTATAACTCCATGAAAGCTCATGTTACTGGTGCTCAGTCGGGACATCGGAATGCCCATTCCTTTCAGCGTGTCTGCATACAACAAATTCAGCCCACTACCACCGTCCATCAGCACTTTTGTCAGTCGAGTGCCTTCGACAACTGGATCGACCACCAAAGCTTGCCTCCCAGGGGTGGCAATATGAGTCGGGTGATCAGATTGGTCGAATGTGATGGGTGTTTGGGACCATCTCAGATAATTTGCTTTTGCTGGGGCGACCATTTTCACCTCTCGGTTAATGACTTTCAATCGACTCTTGCTTTCCACATCTGCAAAGATCATCAGAGTGGAGTTGATATGCGGATATCCTTCCTCACTGTCCTCCTTGTCTGCGGCCTTGTCCGACTCCTTCTCCTTGTCCTTAGACTGTTTTCCCTGAAACTGCTGGATCAGGAGTCGACATTGGCGAGTGGTATGCTTCGGGTAGATGATATTCCCCTCTTCGTCTTTCTTCGTGTGGATGTGACACGGCATATCCATCACGTCATTCCCTTCTTTATCCTTTACCTTCTTAGGGTTCCAGGATCCTTTTGGTTTCCCTTTAAACTTTCCTTGAGTCACGGCCAGAGCCTCTCCAGGAGCTGCCAGTTCAGCCTTCCGCTTATGTTTCCGACTGGTGTTTCCCTTTTCCGACTGACTCGGCTTGTGCTTGCCGCTTCGGAGTCGGTCTTCTTCTTCGCCGTTGGCGTACTTGGTAGCAATCTCCATCATCCGACTCAAGGTCATGTCACCGGTTCGACCAAATTTCAAACTCAATTCTCTGTTCTTGACACCATCCTTAAAGGCGCAGACTGCCTGATGATCAGACACATTCTCCACAGTATGGTGCAAAGTGATCCATCTCTGAATATACTCCCTGAGAGTCTCATTGGTCTTCTGCACGCAGACTTGCAGCTCCGTCAATCCACCCGGTCGCTTGCAAGTTCCTTCAAACGTTGTGATGAACACTCGGGACAGATCTTCCCAAGTGTAAATGCTGCTAGGAGGTAATTGAGTCAACCATGCCCTGGCAGAACCTTCCAGCATGAGGGGCAAATGCTTCATGGCCACCTCGTCGTTCCCACCACCAATCTGAACCGCCACTCGGTAGTCCTCAAGCCAAGTTTCAGGCTTAGACTCACCAGTGAACTTGCTGACTCCTGTTGCCAACCTGAAATTGGGAGGGATAACTGCGGCTCTGATAGCTCTGCTGAAACATTCAGGACCAGAAACATGTACTCGACTGCTTGTGGGCGCATCTCTGTCGAGTCCACCTCGATGGGCTCTGTTCCGGTCGACTAAGCCTTGCACGAGAATGGATCACGCGTCAAAGCCTGGTTCTCTGGGGTCGACTGGAACTCTTCGCCCCGCACTGAGCTGACGTCTGTCATCTTGCTGCCGAGGAGCGTAAGACCCACCCCTCGGAGGGGAATTGGGCACTCGACGCCTATCATCTCGGTCGAGTCGGTCACCATATTGGTCTCGCCGATTCTCGCGCCCTTCACGCCGTGGAGGCGATCTGGGGCTGTGAGCCGACTGAACCGTATTCGCAGCGACGGATCGACTGTGAATTCTGTTGCGCGACTGCGACACGGCCGAATTCTGATCTCCTGCTGCCCGGAGCAGATCCCTGATCTGCACAAGCCTCTGCCAGCTTCCGACTGAGAGGGCTGGATGGACTCTGCTATACGGGTCGCAGCTGCTAAATTCTGGATTGGGGTTCGATATACCTGAGTCGGTGGGAAGAGTTGACGTCGACTGGTGTCGGGAACTCGTTGCCGCGCGCGCTCGTCGAGTGCTCGCTGAAGATTCTCCAGTCGAGTGCGTTCGGCCAAATTGGCCAAACGTGCCTCCTCCAAGGCGCGAGCCTCGGGGGTTTCTCCTGCGATGGGAGTACGCAGGGCATCCACGTTCCTGCGGTGAAGTTCCTCTCTTTGTAGAGAGTCGAGTGGCTCGGGCTGGTACTCTTCGTGGTCTCGTGCGGGGTCGCCTCCGTCGCCTGCTCCACCATCACGGGCGAAGCCAGGGGGACTGCGGGGCCCGTCGACCATCAGGATTTCCGCCGCTGGATCACTGCTATCGCACTCGGATGCAGTCTCTACGGAGTCAGTCGACAGATCGAACAGGCCGTAGAGATATTCGTCGGGCTCGATTGCCGCAACTTGGGTGGTGGCCGTCTGGCGAGCCACCGCGTGCCTCACCCACCACTGAAGCCTCGACCGGCCCGAGCGCCTGCGCTGGCGGGAGACCGGGAGAGTGGCCGATGGGGGAGTCGACCGATATGGGGTCGACGGTTGCCGCAGCAGAACGCCGCGGACACATGCGCGAAAATGCGTCGCACCGCGGACGGGGAGCGCATCAACGTCGAGTGGAGCCTCCTGGAGCCAGGCGGAGTCGTCGGCGACGAAGGTGAGAGCACCGAGACGGATCTCTCGACCCTCAACCAAAACTCCAGCAGCCACCATGATGAAAGTACTCAGAAGAATCGCAACTTCTCCACAAAATCGCTAAAACACCCGCCCCACGGTGGGCGCCAACTGTCGTGGTTCTAAGTCTGACAGTAGAGTGGGGGGTAGGTATGGAGAGGCAAGGTCCTAGCTATGGAGAGGTTGTAAACACAAGAGATGTACGAGTTCAGGCCCTTCTCGGAGGAAGTAAAAGCCCTACGTCTCAGAGCCCGGAGGCGGTCGAGTGGATTATGTGTATATGAGTTACAGGATGCCGAACCCTTCTGCCTGTGGAGGGGGGTGGCTTATATAGAGTGCGCCAGGACCCCAGCCAGCCCACGTAATGAAGGGTTTAAGGTGTATTTAGTCCGGGGCGTTACAGGTGATGCCCCACATAAAGTGTCTTTACTATCATAAAGTCTACTTAATTACAGGCCGTTGCAGTGCAGAGTGCCTCTTGACCTTCTGGTGGTCGAGTGAGTCTTCGTGGTCGAGTCCTTCAAGTCAGTCGAGTGAGTCCCTCGTTGGTCGACTGGAAGGTGACCTCTTCCAAGGGTGTCCTTGGGCAGGGTACTTAGATCAGGTCTGTGACCCTACCCTAGGTACATGACCCCATCACCTCCACCGGTTCAGATCCCACTCACCCAGACCGAGTGGAAGAACAAAACTACTGAAATCAACAAAACACCCATTGGGTGCTCTAATTCGAAGCAAACAATAGGAGATTGTGTAGAAGAAGATTTTTCGGGTAACATATCCTCATAGAGCAAAAGCAGTCGGAAAGTCTACTCACCTGGACATTGGCCCGAAGAGCAGCGCTGGCGTCGTAGGCAGCCTGGCTGTTCTCATGCACTGTCTTCACCCGCTCCATCATCATGTCAGCCTGTCGGATGGCTTCCGCAGCCGCTTCCGACCGGTTGTCCGGGACGGGGTAGCTGGTAAAAAAGTGAGCAGACGACCCATGTGCGGCAGCTTGGAGCTCCGTGGTGTGGAGTTGGACGGCTGAAGGAATCACAGGTGCAGTCGACGGTGCGGGGTGCACACTCAACAAGGGTTCAGCGAAGGTCACAGAGGCCCTGCCCGCGTCTTCAGGTTGACGGACGGGAGGTGTTGTAGTTGATTCTTGCCGAGACATCTTGCCGGCTGCTACCTTCTTGCTCTTCATGGGCTTAAGAGCCACATCTTCATCATCATCTGGAAGATCGATGACGTTGGGTGGAGCTGCAAGGCAGATCATTCGACCCCAAGTGAACCACTAGAACGCAATCGACCAAGGAATCAAGAACAAAATCACAAGGGTTTATACCTGGGTTGGAGGTAACTGCATCTTCCATCTCCTTGTCCCGGTACTGGAGAGAAGAGGTTCCTGATGTAGCAGCACTGCAAAGACCCGCATTCAGTCGGTTACATCCGGTTAATTGAGTCGACGAAAAAGACAAGTCAGATGATTACCCGGAGATAGTGGGGACGGTCACTTTGATCCTGGGCAAAGCCTTTGGCAGTTTGGAGGAGGTAGCTTTCGGTGCTTTCGGTGCTAGAGGCGGCACAACTTTGGACTGCTTTGGAGCCTTCTCAGTCGGTGTTGGAGAAGACATCCTGGGACACTTCAAAGACTGTCCAATCGGCACGGCCACCAGGTCCGAAGCACTCGCTGGGTCATGAGCATGTTTGGATCTCCTCTCCCTGTGAGGGGGCGAGTCGACTTCTTCGTCATCAGTCGATTCATCGCTCTCCTCGTCCTCCTCGGCATCCGAGTGCCATTCGCAGCTCTCGCCCCCACTCGCTTCTTCCTCGACGTCTTGCTCCTGCACTCCGTTGGGCATTGAGTACATGTCGATGAGGGCCTGAAAAGACAACGGTCAAAGGAAATTCAGTTGACCATAAACAAGATGTCACACAGTGAATCGGAAAGATACTTGATAAAACAGAATCACACCTGCTCCGGCTGATGCGAGTTGTCGAATGGAATCACCCTCCTAGACCCCCGAGGGTTGTCTTTGTTGCTGGTGATCCCCATCAACCACTTCTCCAAGGTATCTTCACTGACGTCCTCCGGGTGGATCCGAGTGGAGTCCTCGAGCCCGGAGTACATCCACATCGAATGATCACGTGCCAGAAGCGGTTGGATGCGTCGATCGAGAAAGACCTCCAGTAGGTCCATCCCGGTCACCCCATTGCGGACGAGTTGGATGACCCGCTCGACCAGCACATTGACATGCGCCTTCTCTTCTGGAACCACCTTCAGGGGGGCGGGCTTCTCCACTCGAGCTAAGGAAAAAGGAGGAAGTCCAGTTGACTGACCCGGGGTTGGCTGATCCTTGCAGTAGAACGATGTCGACTGCCAGCCCCGGACCGAGTCAGGAAGGATCATGGCTGGGAAGGTACTCTTGCTCCTCATCTGGATCCCCAGACCCCCACACATTTGGATCACTTGTGTCCTCTCGTCACTCGGGTTGGCCTTTTTGACTGACTGGGAGCGGCAGGTGAAGATGTGTTTGAAAAGACTCCAGTGCGGTCGATAGCCCAAGAAGTTTTCACACATCAACACGAAACAGCGAGATAGACTATGGTGTTTGGAGTGAAATGGTGGAGCTGAGCCCCAAAGAAGTTCAAAAAGCACCAGAAGAAAGGATGGGGAGGCAGTGAGAATCCGCGATCTACATGGGTGGCGAGGAGAACACACTCACCCTCTCTTGGTTGCGGCTCGGTCTCGTTCCCCGGGAGCCGTGCCGACTTGTGGGGGATCAGTCCCCCTCCACCAGGTCGTTGAGGTCATCCTGGGTGATTGTCGAGCGGATCCAGTCGCCCTGGATCCAGCCCGGCGGCAGGCCGGATCTCGACGAGGATCCGCCCCGGCTGGTTCGCTTGCCCTTCGCCTTCGCGGTCGCCTTCTTCACGTGTTCTAGCGCCATCGTCTTCTCCTTCCCCATGGCGACGGGTCGAGCTCGAGCGAGGGTCCGGCGACGAGAGCGGAAGCGAGTGTGGCGGAGAGATCGGGGGAAAAAGAAGAGAGAATGGGAGCGCACGGGGAAAAGGCCTAGTCCGGTGCCTTTTATAAGATCGTCCTTCAAGTGACTGACTGGTGGACCCAGACGATCTAAACAAATCCCGCAACAGTCGCACGCGTAGTACGTGGCGAAAAAGGTGGTGCGGGGATCGAGGAGACTTGCCTAATCCGTCCCGATAACCACGGTTCCGTCCGCCTGGCGCACTACCCAAAATTGGAATCTCGCGGAATCCACGGAGAGCAGAGAAACTTGCCAGACTGAAGACAAACATCCTCTACATTATCATTCGGAATTCTACCATGAAAATTCACTCGACAAAAACCAAGAATGGACCAAGGCGACTAAGAAAGGAGTCGACGTCGTCCCCTCAACTCACTGTTCCAGAACAAGATATAATCATAGCACAAAGAATGGGTCGGAAGTGTTCCCAACTCCTTCCTCACTCAAACCCTGATCCATTCGGGGGCTAATGATGAAGCTATGTACCTAGGGTAGGGCCATGGATCTGTCCAACATACCCTCCCCAAGGACATCTCTACAAAGAATCAGAAGTAGTCGAAGAGAAACCATCATCCGCTCGACCACGAAGATGTGCTCACTAGACCTCCTTGAAGACACTCAACCACCAGAATATGGGAAACCTTTCACTCTGCAACGGTCAGGGTTTAAACCATAGCTTTATGAGCATTTACAACACTTTACTTCAGACGTTACCAGTAACGTTCCCCCTTTATGGGCATTTAACCATGTGTAACGGAGGGGATCTGTGGTCCTGGCGCACTCTATATAAGCCACCCCCCTCCTTTGGGACAAGGGTTCACACTTTCTGTAATTCACACGCATATATTCAGTCGACCGCCTCCGGGCTCCGAGACGTAGGGCTGTTACTTCTTCCGAGAAGGGCCTGAACTCGTAAAACTCGTGTGTACAACTCCTCCATAGCTAGGATCTTGCCTCTACATTCCTACCCCCCTATTCTATTGTCAGTCTTAGATCCACGACACTTCCCAAGGCAGAGATAATTTGTGTGCATCTGACAGATCCTGGATGAGCCGGAGCACCAGGTCACCTTCTTGAAAGGTCCTGGACTTAACTCAGCGGCTGTGATAACGATGCAGGTCCTGTTGATAAATTGTTGATCGAGCCGCCGCCAAGTATCTCTCCTCATCTAACAAGTCAAGTGCATCCTATCGGGCTTGTTCATTATTAGCTTCAACATAAGCTGCCACGCAAGGCGAGTCATGACGGATGTCACTGGGCAGCACTGCTTCCGCTCCATAAACCATGAAGAAAGGTGTATAACCTGTAGACCTGTTAGGAGTGGTGTTGATACTCCACAACATCGAGGGTAATTCCTCTACCCAACAACCCGGCGTCCGTTGTAAGGGAACCATAAGCCGGGGCTTGAGACCTTTTAGGATTTCCTGATTTGCTCTCTCAGCCTGACCATTAGATTGAGGGTGAGCTACGGAAGAAACATCAAGCCAGATATGCTCACCTTGACAAAACTCCTCCATAGCACCTTGGGACAAATTAGTGCCATTGTCAGTGATAATGTTGTGTGGAAAACCAAAGCGAAAAATCACCTTTTTCATGAACTGAACTGTCATGGCTGCATCACACTTACTCACTGGCTCTGCCTCAACCCATTTTGTGAATTTGTCAACTGCCACTAAAAGATGTGTCTTTTTATCCTTAGACCTTTTGAAAGGTCCAACCATGTCAAGCCCCCAAACTACAAACGGCCAAGTGATTGGAATCATCCACAACTCTTGAGCCGACACATGCGCTCGTCGTGCAAATTTTTGACATCCATCACACCTACTGACCAGATCCTCTGCATCAGCGTGAGTCGTTAACCAGTAAAAACCATGACGAAAAGCTTTGGCCACAAGAGACTTTGACCCGGCGTGATGACCACAATCCCCTTCATGGATCTCACGAAGTATTTCTTGACCTTCTTTAGGAGAAACACAACGCTAAAATGCTCCAGTGACACTGCGATGATACAACTCTCCGTCAGAAATCGTCATTGACTTGGACCGCCGAGTTATCTATCGGGCCAGGGTCTCGTCCTCTGGCAACTTGCCCCGGGTCATATAAGCCAGGAATGGTACTATCCAATCTGGAATAACATGAGTAGCTTCCACTAACCGTGCCTTCGGGTCAGGAATGGCCAAATCTTCCTCTGTAGGCAACTTAACAGACGGGTTATGTAAAACATCCAAAAAGGTGTTAGGGGGTACTGGCTTACGCTGAGATCCCAACCGTCTTAAGGCATCGGCCGCTTCGTTCTTTCTGCGGTCAATGTGTTCCACTTGATAACCCTTAAAATGCCCTGCAACAGCGTCGACCTCGCGGAGATAAGCCACCATGAGAGGATCCTTGGAATCCCACTTGCCTGACACCTGTTGAGCCACCAAATCTGAATTGCCAAGGCACCGGACCCGGCTCAGACTCATCTCTTTAGCCATTCGAAGACCATGGATCAAGGCTTCATATTCTTCTGCGTTGTTAGTACAAGGAAACATCAATCGCAACACATAACAAAACTTGTCCCCTCGAGGAGAAGTTAAAACAACTCCAGCCCTTGAGCCTTCCAACTGTCTGGACCCATCAAAATGAATCATCCAATATGTGTTGTCTGGTTTCTCCTCTGGCATCTGCAACTCTATCCAGTCGTTAATGAAGTCAACTAGCACTTGAGATTTGATCACAGTACGTGCCATATACTTCAAACCATGAGACCCAAGTTCAATAGCCCACTTGGCAACTCGTCCTGTGGCTTCTCTATTTTGAATGATGTCTCCTAGAGGAGCAGAGCTAACCACAGTGATTGGGTGACCCTGAAACTAATGTTTGAGCTTCCGGCTTGCCATGAACACCCCATAAACGAGCTTCTGCCAATGTGGATACCTTTGTTTAGATTCAATTAGTACCTCACTAACGTAGTACACCGGCCGTTGGACCGGATGTTTTTTGCCAGCCTCCTTGCGCTCCACAATAGTGGCCACACTGACAGCACGTGAGTTAGTAGCTACATATAACAACAATGGCTCTTTCTCAACCGGAGCAGCAAGAACCGGCGGCTCAGCGAGCTGTTTCTTCAGATCCTCAAAAGCAGAGTTAGTAGCATCACTCCAGACAAAGTAATCCGCCTTTTTCATCATCTAATACAAAGGCATCGCCTTCTCCCCTAACCAGCTTATGAACCGGCTTAAGGCGGCGACGCGACCCACCAGCCGCTAAACGTCATTGATGCACACCGGTTTGGCCAGAGATGTGATTGCCTTAATTTTCTCCGGGTTAGCCTCAATACCCCTATTAGACACCAAAAAACCCAAGAGTTTGCCAGCTGGGACTCCAAAAACACACTTGGCCGGGTTAAGCATCAAGGTTTCCTTCTCTCTGGAGTTCACCACTATATCATCCACATAAGCATGAACATTACGCCCAATCTGACTGTGAAGGCAATTCTGCACACACCGTTGATAAGTCGCCTGGGCACTCTTAAGCCCAAAAGGCATAGACACATAGCAAAAGGCTCCGAATGGAGTGATGAAAGCTGTCTTCTGCTGGTCCTTGACTGCCATCTTGATCTGATGATAACCTGAATAGGCATCCAGAAAACTCAAACGCTCACAACCCGTCGTAGCATCAATGATCTGATCAATACGAGGGAGAGCAAAAGGGTCAGTCGGACAAGCTTTGTTCAAATCGGTGTAATCCACACACATACGTCGGGTGCCGTTTTTTTAGTACGAGCACCGGGTTAGCCAACCACTCTGGGTGAAAAACTTCCACAATGAACCCGGCCGCCAAGAGCCGGGCCACCTCTTCTCCGATGGCCTTGCACCTTTCCTCGTTAAACCGCCGAAGGAACTGCCTGACCAGCTTAAACTTCGGATCAATGTTAAGAGTGTGCTCAGCGAGTTCTCTCGGGACACCCGGCATGTCAGAAGGTTTCCATGCAAAGATGTCCCAGTTCTCACGGATAAACTCGATGAGCGCGCTTTCCTATTTTGGATCCAAGTTGGCACTGATGATGAACTGTTTGGATGAGTCGCCAGGCACAAAATCCACCATCTTGGTGTCATCAGCTGACTTGAATTTCAACACCGGTTCATGCTCCGTAGTTGGCTTCTTCAAAGACGTCATGTCTGTCGGGTCAACATTATCTTTATAAAACTTTAACTCCTTTGTCGCACAAACAGACTCAGCATAAGCGACATCTCCTTCTTCACATTCCAGGGCTATCTTCCGGCTTCCATGTACTGTGACGGTACCTTTATAACCCGACATCTTGAGCTGTAGATACACATAACACGGCCGGGCCATGAACTTGGCATAAGCCGGTCGTCCAAACAGAGCATGATATGGGCTTTTGATCTTAACCACCTCAAAATTTAACTTCTCAGCCCTGGAATCATATTCATCCCCAAAGGCTACTTCCAGTTCAATCTTACCAACTGGGTATGCCGACTTACCAGGCACAACACCATGAAAAACAGTGTTGGATTGTTTAAGACTCTTATCAGTCAACCCCATCTGACGAAACGTCTCATAATAGAGGATGTTGATGATACTGCCTCCATCCATGAGCACCTTAGTGAATTTATATCCACCAACCTGAGGTGCCACCACCAAGGCCAAGTGACCCGGATTATCAACCCGGGGAGGGTGATCTTCCCTGCTCCACACAATAGGTTGTTCTGACCACCTCAAATAACACGGAATCGCCGGCTCAACGACATTGACAGCCCTCTTATGAAGCTTCTGGTCCCTCTTGCATAAACTAGTGGTAAATACATGGTACTTCCCACTATTCAACTGTTTTGGGTTGCTCTGATACCCAGACTATTGCTGTTGTTGCTACTGATTACTTTGGCCGGGTTGCTGATTATAACCACCCTGGTTACCCGGATGGCCCTGACCGTGAAAACCGCCTCCGCCTGAACCGGCGCCCGGGCCATGAAAGCCACCTCCGTCTGAACCGCCGCCAGGTCCGTGGCTACCATCAAACATGTCGGAATTTTTAAATGCCTTCATGATCGTACAATCCTTCCACAGATGGGTAGCTGGCTTCTCCCGGGTGTCGTGTCTTGGACAAGGTTCATTCAGTAGTTGCTCGAGGGTGGGACCTGACCCACCTGACCGAGGAGGTGGCCTACCCTTGCGCCGTTGGTTGTTGCCTTGTGTATTGGTGTTAGCCACAAACTCGCCAGCCTTACGTTTATTACGTCCTTGATTCGCCGGGTTATGCTGGTGACCCTTGTCGTTGCCGTTCTTCTTTCCCTTCCCTGTTTTTTCTTCATCAGACACAGGATCCTTGGTACTGTCAGAGTCAGCATATTTGACCAGGGCCGCCATCAACTGGCCCATGTCATTACAGTCACGCTTGAGCCACCCCAGCTTCTGTTTCAAAGGTTCAAAACGGCATTTTTCTCCAACATTAAGACCGCCGAGTCGGCATCCATCTTATCAGATGAATGTATTATCTCCTTGACTCAGCGCACCCAATGGGTCGTGGACTCACCTTCCTCTTGCTTACAATTAGTCAAGTCCACGATTGACATAGGTTCTTTACATGTGTCCTTGAAGTTCTGAATAAACCGGGCCTTTAACTCCGCCCATGAGCCGATGGAATTGGGTGGCAATCCTTTTGAATCAAGTGTGAGCCGTTCCATCCAACATCATAGTGAAATACTTAGCCATTGCTGCATCGCTGACCTCCAACAACTTCATCGCCATCTCATAACTTTCAATCCATGCCCCAGGCTGCAAGTCGGCCATGTAATTAGGCACCTTACGAGGCCCCTTAAAGTATTTTGGCAAGCGCTCATTACGTATAGCCGGCACCAAGCAAGGGACGCCTCCTGTTCTTGTGGCTACTCATGCCTCAACGGAGGTTGCCGGATAAACCAGAAAAGCCTGATGAGCCGCTTGCTCAGCTGCCAGTTGAGCCGCCCACTCAGCCTCTTGACGGATTCTCTCCTAATCCGCCAAGTTAAGGGCTCCACCCTGCGCCGGCTCATGCCTACACGGTCGGTTACGGTGTTGAGCGTTGCTCGACATAGCGGCTGAGTCCATATGCCTGCTATAGCTCGGGCTCCGGCTTGGGCGAGGGGTTGAATGGATTCTGTCGCGACTGTAAGAGTACGCATCCTGCTGCACCAGAGCCGTCTGAAGAAGTTCTCTCACCCTTCGTGTTTCAATTGTTGTTGGAGAGTCGCCTTCCATCGGGAGAGCCGCCAAACAAGCCGACACAGCAATGAGATTCTCCAAAGGGTTAGAAAAGTGACCCAGTGGTATTGGTGTGTAATGAGGCGGAGCGGTATTCGTACGAGGTGGTTCCATGGCCCGCGGTTGAACCGGCGCCCCAGCCCCGAGTGTCGTGATCTGGTTTGCCTCCGATGGGTTACATGGACCAGCCCCGGGTGTGTGGAAAAGGTTCCTAGGATCGTACATCAGAGGCATACGTGACTGAGTTTTCTGGTGCCTTCTCCTCATGACCTCGTTTGACACGTTCAGATCCACCGAGAGCCGGAAAGTCTCTGCTTGAAGCTGCTGAGCACGAGCATCCAAAGCCACCCGCTCCGCGGCCATCCCGACCTCTTCTGCTGCTAAATTTTCCTTGGCCTGTGCCATCTCTTTGCGTAGCCGTGCCACCTCCGCGTCATGCTGAGCCTTATCCGCTGGCTCCACCACCGCAGTCAACAGAGCCGTCAACTTATCCATGTGGTCCATTAGCATCTGAGCCGGGGGGCGCGCGGGGTCTCCTGACCCGGCCGCTGCCGACCCGGTGGTTATTGTTGCTGCAGCCGTGGAGTTCTGCCCAGTTTGAGTGCCAGCCATGAAGACTCCGGTTCGATTCGGCGGCTCAAAGGGGTCCGGAATACTGCTGCCATCGGAACAGCCCCCAAGCATGCCATCTTGCAGCTGATACAAAGAATCCGCCTCGCCTGTTGATGACGTAGCATCAGAACAGATGGCTGTCTCACCGCCATCCACTGATCCTTCAGAGAATTCACCTCCATGGATGCAACCCACGAAGGCATGCCTCACGGCAGGTTGAGCCCGGGCGGATCTCGCGCGCTGAGCCGTCTCGATAAGGTTGGTGTAGACGTCCAGCTCAGAGTCTGACTCGCCGATCCAGCCGATGAAGACATGGATTCCACCGAAGGGGACCCGGTACCCGTACTCAATTGAGCCAGCCTCGGGGCCCCAGCCTTCGTCGTCGATGTAGAGCTTGCCGCAACAACTCTTGGTCATCCGGCCCACAGCGTATCCCTTGAGCCCTTCGAAGTTGCCCTTCAAGAACTCAAATCCACCGTGCGCTGGCCCCACGGTGGGCGCCAACTGTCGTGGAATTGTCACGGCAGATGTCCTAGCAAAAGGACTTAGTCGTAGGGTCGTCGCAACTAGGAAGATTAAAGGGGTTAATCGGGACAAAGGACACGAGAGGTTTATACTAGTTCGGCCCCTTACGATGAAGGTAAAAGCCTACGTCTAGTTGTGTTGGAATTGCTGGGGTTTCGATGACCAAGGAGCTAATCTGCTAACTTGGCTATCGATCTCTTGTTTTCTTGTCCTAAGCCGCCACTGGGTCGTCCCCTTATATACATGGGTTGACGCCTGGCGGCCTACAGAGTCCCGGCCGGCTCATAAAACGTGTCCGGCTCTATGACTTCTTTTATATGCCTTTCTTTACAAGTCTTTTTCTACATATGTAGGTTCACAATATTGGGCCTTAAGCCGCCTCTGGGCTTAGGCTTTCTACAAGTCTTAATAAACTATCACCTTGAATATTTACTGGGCTTCTTCTCGTAACCCGCCATTGGGGTTGACCCGGCCCCTCCTGGGCGGGTCATACCTGGTAGCTATATCCCCAACAATTGTGAAGAGCTCGGGAATAGTCTTTTCCATCCCTTGCATATTATACTTTATCAGGAAGCCTTTATAGCTTGGTGGCAGTGATTGAAGAACTTTGTAAATGACACTATCATCAGGAAGATTAACTCCTAGCTGAGTCAAGTGGTTATGGTACCCTAACATTCCGAGTATGTGTTCAATGACAGAACTATTCTCCTCCATTTTGAAGCTATAGAACTTGTTGGAGACTTCATATCTCTCAACTCGGGCATTTGCTTGAAATATTAACTTCAACTCCTGGAAGATCTCATATCCTCCACGATGTTCAAAACGTCTTTGAAGTCCCGATTCTAAGCCGTAAAGCATGGCACACTGAACTATCGAGTAGTCATCAGCTTTGCTCTGCCAGACGTTCATAACGTCTAGAGTTGCTCCTGCAGCGGGCCTTGCACCTAGCGGTGCTTCCAGGATGAAATTCTTCTGTGCAGCAATGAGGATAATCCTCAAGTTACGGACCCAGTCCGTGTAGTTGCTACCATCATCTTTCAACTTAGCTTTCTCTAGGAACGCATTGAAATTCAAGGGAACAGTAGCACAGGCCATTGATCTACAACAACATAGATATGCAAAAACTATCAGGGATAAGTTCATGATAAATTAAAGTTCAATTAATCACATTACTTAAGAACTCCCACTTAGATAGACATCCCTCTATTCATCTAAATGATCATGTGATCCATATCAACTAAACCATGTCCGATCATCACGTGAGATGGACTAGTTTTCAATGGTGAACATCACTATGTTGATCATATCTACTATATGCTTCACGTTCGACCTTTCGGTCTCAGTGTTCCGAGGCCATATCTGTATATGCTAGGCTCATCAAGTTTAACCCGAGTATTCTGCATGTGCAAAACTGGCTTGCACCCATTGTATGTGAACGTAGAGCTTATCACACCCGATCATCACATGGTCTCTCGGCACGACAAACTGTAGCAACGGTGCATACTCAGGGAGAACACTTGTACCTTGAAATTTAGTGAGGGATCATCTTATAATGCTACCGACGTACTAAGCAAAATAAGATGCATAAAAGATAAACATCACATGCAATCAAAATATGTGACATGATATGGCCATCGTCATCTTGTGCCTTTGATCTCCATCTCCAAAGCAACGTCATGATCTGCATCGTCACCGGCTTGACACCTTGATCTTCATCATAGCGTCGTTGTCGTCTCGCCAACTATTTCTTCTACGACTATCACTATCGCTTAGTGCTAAAGTAAAGCGATTACATGGCGATTGCATTTCATACAATAAAGCGACAACCATAAGGCTCCTGCCAGTTGCCGATAACTTTTACAAAACATGATCATCTCATACAACAATTTATATCTCATCACGTCTTGACCATATCACATCACAACATGCCCTACAAAAACAAGTTAGACATCCTCTACTTTGTTGTTGCAAGTTTTACATGGCTGCTACGGGCTTCTAGCAAGAACTGTTCTTACCTACGCATCAAAACCACAACATTTTTTTGTCAAGTGTGATTTTTTAACCTTCAACAAGGACCGGCCATAGTCAAACTCGATTCAACTAAAGTTGGAGAAACAGACTCCTGCCAGCCACCTGTGTGCAAAGCACGTCGGTAGAACCGGTCTCATGAACATGGTCATGTAATGTTGGTCCGAGCCGCTTCATCCAACAATACAGCCGAATCAAAGTAAGACGTTGGTGGTAAGCAGTATGACTATTATCGCCCACAACTCTTTGTGTTCTACTCGTGCATATCATCTACGCATAGACCTGGCTCGGATGCCACTGTTGGGGAACATAGCATGTGATTTCAAAAGAAATCCTACGATCATGCAAGATCTATCTAGGAGATACATAGCAATGAGAGGGGGAGAGTGTGTCCACGTACCCTCGTAGACCGAAAGCGGAAGCGTTAGGTTAACGCGGTTGATGTAGTCAAACGTCTTCACGATCCTACCGATCCAAGTAACGAACGTACGGCACCTTCGTGTTCAGCACACGTTCAGCTCGATGACGTCCCTCGAACTCTTGATCTAGCAGAGGGTCGAGGGAGAGTTCCATTAGCCCGACGGCGTGGTGACGGTGATAGTGATGTGATCCGCCAGGGCTTCGCCTAAGCACTATGATGCTATGACCGGAGGAGTAAACTGTGGAGGGGGGCACCGCACACGGCTAAGAGAACAATTGTTGTGCCTTTGGGGTGCCCCCGCCCCCGTATATAAAGGAGGGGTGGAGGTGGTGGCCGGCCCAAGGGGTGGCGCGCCATGGGGGGGTCCTACTAGGACTCCACTCCTAGTAGGATCCCCCCCTTCCTTCCAACGGAGAGGGGAAAGGGAAAAAAGGGGAGATGGACAAGGAAAGGGGGGCGCCCCCACCCCTTGTCCAATTCGGATTGGGCAGGGGGAGGCTCGCGCCTCCTCTTGTGGCCTTCCTCCCTCTCTCCAATATGGCCCAAGAGGCCCATTAACTTTCCGGGGGGGTCCGGTAACCTCCCGGTATTCTGAAAATTCTCTGAACTTCTTCGGAACCATTCCAGTGTCCGTATATAACCTTCCAATGTATGAATCTTTCCCTCTCGGCCATTTCGAGACTCCTCGTCATGTCTGTGATCTCATCCGGGACTCTGAACAAACTTCGGTCACCAAAACACATAACTCATAATACGAATCATCATCGAACGTTAAGCGTGCGGACCCTACGGGTTTGAGAACTATGTAGACATGACTGAGACACATCTCCGGTCAATAACCAATAGTAGAACCTGGATGCTCCTATTGGTTCCTACATATTCTACAAAGATATTTATCGGTCAAACCGCATAACAACATGCGGCATTCCCTTTGTCATCAGTATGTTACTTGCCCGAGATTCGATCGTTGGTATCATCATACCTAGTTCAATCTCGTTACCGGCAAGTCTCTTTAGTCGTTCCATAATGCATCATCCTATAACTAACTCATTAGTCACATTGCTTACAAGGCTCATAGTGATGTGCATTACCAAGAGGGCCCAGAGATACCTCTCTGATACATGGAGTGACAAACCCTAATCTCGATCTATGCCAACTCAACAAACACCATCTTTGACACTTGTAGAGCAACTTTATAATCACCCAGTTATGTTGTGACGATTGATAGCACACAATGTGTTCTTCCGGTATTCGGGAGTTGCATAATTTCATGTATAAGTTATGAAGAAAGCAATAGCAATAAAACTAAACGATCATAATGCTAAGCTAATGGATGAGTCTTGTCCATCACATCATTCTCTAATGATGTTATCCCATTCATCAAATGACAACACATGTCTATGGTGTGGAAACTTAACCATCTTTGATTAACGAGCTAGTCAAGTAGAGGCATACTAGGGACACTCTGTTTGTCTATGTATTCACACATGTACTAAGTTTCCGTTTAATACAATTCTAGCATGAATAATAAACATTTATCATGATATAAGAAAATATAAATAACAACTTTATTATTGCCTCTAGGGCATATTTCCTTCATTGGGTACGTTGCAAAGGTGGTAGGGTTTAAGCCCTTTAAACAACATGTTCTAAATTATCCTCAATTTCACATTAAAGGGAAGTAGACATGATGAAATGCAATGCTTATCTGTTAACTCTAATATACATTACCATTAAGTAGGGTTGTTACACCTAGGCGCGGTCGATGCCAACATCGCTTCCATAAGCACTTCATGCGAGGGGCAGAGCTAAACACACAAAGGTTCAGGATGGTACGACCTCTCACAGGGTGAGCATCAGATGAGTATCATGCATTTCTTTAAAGCAAAACAATGATATGACATGGAACCATAGCATGTCAATCGAGAAAATTAATAAGAAATGAATGCTAGCCATAACTATGTGTTGGGATTATACACAAGTAAGTAAATAAAGTGGCATATGAGAGCAGTGTATGATACTATCGGTTGGGGGTGCAGTGTGACACCCCGATAATTAAGTTACAGTAAACCTCTGTTAATGATGCCAGGTCATCATAGTTAAAATTTTGCTAAACTCATTTGCTTCAAACTTATTCGAAATACAAATTCAAATAACAAGTCAAATTATAGTTTTCGTAAATCAAAGAATTAAAAATGTTCAAAGGGTTACAATTATGCACTAACTATTTAACAAACGACAACCAACAATTTATGAAGTGTTTAAGTGCCCTAAAATAATTAAAACTAGGACCAAATCAATATTTTAAATGCTTTTTAAATTATAAGAAATTTCAAGATATTTTATTTGAGTACCAAACTTACTGTGGCAGTGGCCTAATATATATATATCACAAATTGTGGTGCAAGTTTTGTATTTCATAAAGCTAAAATCATTTGAAAAGAATTACAAAACATAACTAAATAAATAAAAAGAAACAAGAGTAATATAAAAAAAGAGGCAAAACCTGGCACTGTGCACTTGAGGCCCAAGTGCACAGCACCAGGTCCAACCCACCTCCACCTCTCCTTCCTCCTATAGGAGACAAGGGATCGTGGAGGGCATCCAACCGGCCATGGCCGCGCCATGGCGCGTGTCGGCCATCCCGCGCCCCCCTTCGTCCCCTACATCTACAAGGCGCCCTCAAACCCCCCCTGTGAACCCTATCTGCCCCTCTCCTCTTCCCCTTGCTCCCCCTCCTCTATCCCGCGTGCAACAGAGCCGCCGCCGCCCCGGACCTCCCCTTCCCCGCACTCACCATCGTCGTCTTCGCGTGGGAAGACGTTCAGGAGATCCGCATCTATCGTCTTCGTCCATCTCGTGCACCCGTTCAAGCTAGGACCGCTCCAAGCCTCACCATCAAGCTCTTCTCCGTCGCGGACGTCACCAACTCGCCGTCGATTCGCCTAGCTCCGTCTAGTCCTCGGCCATCTCGAGCTCACCGGCGACACCGTTGTGAGCTCCTCTACCAAAACCCTCTCCCCCTCGTTTTCCCTTGCTGTCGCGCCATAGTTCGTCATTCCTCGTGGCCTCTCCTGCCCCGCGCTCGTGCTCGTGGTCGACATGCCCCTGCCCACGCTCCCGCCGGCATCTTGGACGCCTCGTGCGCACCCATGCACGACCACTTCCGCCCGCACTCACTCGACCCTGCTTCCCTCCAGGGCCTCGACACCGAGGCGCTGCCCCGTTGTGGCTTTGCCCGCTGCTGCCGCCGCTCAGGCATCGATCCTCCTGGCGCTCCAGCCACCTCCCTGGCCGCATGTCGCGCCTGCGAGGGCTCCGGCCAAGCCCTGCACCGCGCCGCCCGCGTACCCTCGCTCTTGTGCGCTGCCGGCCATGCTCGTCCACCGCTTCTTGCTGCTGTCGCCCGCGCTGCGCTTGCCCGGGCTCGCCAGCCATGCCTGGGGCATGCCCTGGGTCTGCCGCCGACTCGTCGGCCGCGCCCTCGCCACAGCCTGCTGGCTCCTTTCCTCGGTCGCCCAAGCGTGCCTCCAGCCGTCGCCGCCGGCGACCATATGCGCTCGCCCGCATATGGCCTCGTTTCTCGCTGCCGCACCCCGCCTCCGCCTCTGGCCCCCCCCCCCCCCCCCCGCGCCCCCGCCCGCTCGTCGGCCGTCGCTCGCGCTGGCCATGCCCGTCGCCGCTCCGACGCGCCTTCCTGCGTGCTCGCCGCCTCGACTATGGCCTTTGCTGGTCGTGTGCTACTGGCCAGCCGGCCCCCTGTTCATTAGTGGGGGGCTAATCCCCCACTTTTACACTAACCCTACCCCACTGACCCACTTACCAGCAGGCCCTGCACGATTAATTAAATAAATGGCCATGTCAGTTTAGTCACTGTGTATGACAAGTGGGACCCCTTGTTAATTATACCCTTTTAATTAAATCCTATTAAGTAATAGTCAAAGACTGATGGGCCCCCATGCTCAGTTTGACCAGTCAACTGGTCCACAATTGACTGCTGACTAAGCAGTCAACTGGGCCCACTGTCAGCCACATATGCACCTCTTTGGGTACACTCTCTATGTACCCATAACATTTTATTCTTTTAATTCGAAATAATATTAATTCCAGAAAATTTTGAAAAATCATTTAAAACTTCAATAAATCATATAAAATAAACCGTAACTCCGATGAAAAAGTTTTATATATGAAAGTTGCTCAGAACGACGAGACGAATCCGAATACGCTGCCTGTTCGTCCACCACACATCCCTAGCATAGCGAACACACAACTTTCCCCCTCCGGTTTGGCTGTCCGAAAACACGAAACACCGGGAATACTTTCTCAGATGTTTCCCCCGTTCACCGGTATCACCTGTCCCTACGTTAGGTCACCCTAGCACAACGTATTGCCCCATCTTGCTTTGTGTTACATTTGATTACTCTGTTATTTACTATGTTCCCCCTCCGTTACTTATTTCCGGTAGACTCCGAGACCGCTGCCGATGTGTGTGTGTTCCACTACATCGAAGATGACCCCTCCTTCTTGCCAGAGCAACCAGGCAAGCCCCCCCCCCCTTGATCACCAGATATCGCCTATTCTTCTCTACTGCTTGCATTAGAGTAGTGTAGCATGCTACTGCTTTTCATTAATCCTATTCTGTTGCATAGCCTGTCATTGTTGCTACAACTGTTGATACCTTACCTGCAATCCTAAATGCTTAGTATAGGATGCTATATTATCACCAGTGGCCATACATTCTTGTCAGTCTGCCATGCTATACTATCGGGCCGTGATCACGTCCGGTGTTGATCACGGGTATATGCTATACATACATACTATACATGTTGTGTCTAAAGTCGGGTCGGCTCGTTGAGTACCCGCAAGTGATTCTGATGTTGGGGGCTGAAGGGGCAGGTGGTTCCACCCAGGTAGTGGTGGGCCTAGGTTACCGACGGCCCCCGACTATTACTTTGAGGCGGAGCAACAGGGCAGGCGGAGACCACCTAGGTGAGAGGTGGGCTTGGCCTTGGTCGGCGTTCGCGGTTACTTCAAAATAACACGCTCCACGAGATCTAGGTATTTGATCTGAGTCTGGCTACTGGCCTATACGCACTAACCAACTACGTGGGAACAGTTATGGGCACTCGACGTCGTGGTATCAGCCGAAGCCTTCGTGACGTTAGCGACTGAGCGGCGCGCGCCGGGTTGGACTGGAACGCCTGCTCTTGTATAAGGGAGGCTAGGTCTGCTCACCGACCGCGTACGCAACGTGCAGGTGTGCAATGGGCAATGGGCCCAGACCCCTGCGCCATAGGATTTAGACCGGTGTGCTGACCTCTCTGTTGTGCCTAGGTAGGGCTGCAACGTGTTGATCTTCCGAGGTCGGGCATGACCTAGACAAGTGTGTCCGGACAAAGGGGATCGAGCATGTTGGGAAATGTGGTGCACCCCTGCAGGGAAGTTAATCTATTTGAATAGCTGTGATCTTCGGTAACAGGACGACTTGGAGTTGTACCTTGACCTTATGACAACTAGAACCGGATACTTAATAAAACACACCCTTCCAAGTGCCAGATACAACTGGTGATCGCTCTCTCACAGGGCGACGAGGGGAGGATCATCGGTTAGGATTATGCTATGCGATGCTACTTGGTGAACTTACCATCTACTCTCCTCTACATGCTGCAAGATGGAGGTAGCCAGAAGTGTAGTCTTCGATAGGACTAGCTGTCCCCCTCTTATTCTGGCATTCTGCAGTTCAGTCCACATATGTTACCCCCTTTTCCATTTGATACCAATGCATACATATGTAGTGTAGCTCCTTGCTTGCGAGTACTTTGGATGACTACTCACGGTTGCTTTCCTCCCCCTTTTCCCTCTTTCTACACCCGATTGATGCGACCAGACGTTGGAGTCCAGGAGCAAGACGCCACCGTTAACGACGACTCCTACTACACTGGAGGTGCCTACAACTACGTGCAGGCCGCTAACGACAACCAGGAGTAGTTTAGGAGGATCCCAGGCACGAGGCCTACGCCTCTTTCGATTTGTATCCCAGTTTGTGCTAGCCTTCTTAAGGAAAACTTGTTTAACTTATGTCTGTACTCAGATATTTTTGTTTCCACTAACTCATCTATGATCGAGCTCTTGTATTCGAGCCCTCGAGGCCCCTGGCTTGTAATATGATGCTTGTATGACTTATTTTATTTGTAGAGTTGTGTTGTGATATCTTCTCGTGAGTCTCTGATCTTGATCGCACACGTTTACGTGTATGATTAGTGTACGATTGAATCGGGGGCGTCACAAGTTGGTATCAGACCCGACTGCCTGTAGGAATCCCCCTTCCACACTCCTTGGCCAAAGTTGAGTCTAGTCGATGAAAATTGTTTTACTAACTTGGTTGTGCGGCCCATGGGCCCACGTCGCCATTGGGTGGTATTAGTATCTTTTACTCCCCGTATATACTCTGGGACTCTGATCTCTCTCCTATTCGGGTTAAATGATTTGCTAACTCTAACTCTAGGTTCTCGTAAATACTTTCTCCCGGAGAGCCCCTCGGTCTGAACGATCGAATGCTTCAACAGAAGATTCTGACAATACTCTCAGATATTCTCCCGAGACTTGGTTCCATCGCTTTTGCAATTCCATTCCATCGATAAACCCTATGGATAACCACATACACTTTCCATTCATACAATCATTCCCTGTTGATCTTGTTATTACAAGATACCCTAAAATTCTTTTTATTGTTTTGAGAATACTTTGTTCTTACTGCCTTGCAGTTCTTGCAACCTGAATACCCCTATGGATAATTTCTCGCACTTACCGAGTATCCGCTCATTCCCAGTATTCATGTATTTCATAGAAGTCTTCGAAATACCACTCAATCTTCCAAAAATCCTCAACAACCTATTGCTCTTGAAATTCTTGCTTGCTTGCATTATGGTTAATCCCATAAGTCTAGTAATCTTATTGACATTCTTTGTCACTATCATTTTGAGTCCATTGATTCAATAAGTTGCGAATGCTCGCAATACTCAATCAAATCCTAGAATTCATCCTTGCAGATCAGACGTCATTTTGAACAGGAGCTGGCTCTCGACCAATCAAATTGCTGTCGATTGCACCCTTACGGCTATTCGACTTATCCATCCCAAATCAGAGCATTGCTTCTGATCCCTTGACTTGGAATTCATAATTCCTTTGCAATTGAGCTTTGAGTTAGTCAGTTGCTTCTATCTTCTGATCTCGTTGCATTCTTTTTCTTCTGGTTGGGTACCAATACTCACATCAGATCCCTTATGGACCACCAGATCCTTTGTTGGATTTTATCCGACAGTGTCCTTCATATTCAAGTAACCTTGTGAGCCTTTCCACGGATATATAAAGCCTTTGGTAAATTGTATCCTCTGCTTTCTCAACCATGCTCTGTTTTCGAGCTGGTGGTATTTACTATTGAAGCTTGTGGTATATGTTTCCATGATACCCTGATGGGTTGAACCTATGCCTTCCTTATTATGTGTGAACTCGAAGGTTTTCACGAGTCATACTCTTCTGGTATTTTGCTAGATAAAATTTCTACACTACAGCTTCATCAAAAGCGAGAAGTAAAATGAAAGGTTATGCATGGAAGAAGTGGGAGTTGACCTTGAGCCTTTGCATTCATGCCCATGGACCCAATGTGAAACTTATCATCGAAGCTTCTTGTAAATGATAATAATCCCCTTGTTATAAGTTTGTCCTGTATCTATGTTTGGTCATTTGCAATCATGGTTCCAACCATATTTTCTCATTAATACCATTTATCGAACAAGTTAAAGTACTTGTCTTATGCAGATCATTGCACCTGTCCAACCTTTACTTTGATCTACCATTGAGTATTACACTATGATATCTTGATAATGTCATGGAACTGCATAACTTCCTATGGGCTCTTCATCAACTGTTATTTCTCACCGATTTCAATTTTTCTGGGTTCTGGGTTGTCGTCAACCGAGAACACCGATATGTGAACCTATTCCGCATTCCGGTTCGATAACCCTAATTAATTTCCGTTGCTTATGAGTTTAATAATCCTCCACGTCATTCATAGCCTGATCGGCTATACCATTATTGGGCTAATTTTTAACTGTGCTACCTGGTCCTTATCCCCGGAGCACCACTTCCGACGATGAGCTAAGCTTACGTCGATTTTCCTCGTCATATCATTTCGCCTTGAACAACAAGCTTGATTTCGAGTTTGTGTCGTACTCGTGGTTCCAATAATTTTTCGCTTCATCATTCCTTTGACTTGATGTCATCGCTGATCGGTTACATCTTCTTGAAACCTCTCGACAACTGTGTTGTGATCATCATCAATATTCTGAGGTCTTCCAAGATATCGATCGAATTCATGGTGAGAAATACCATCCTTGCCCCTTGATGAATTGTGTTATCATCGACAACATCCTTGTCTTCCCTCAACACAAATGTGTTCATGTTTTGGATTGAATCTTGAGTCCCTTGCTATCCAGCATATGTTCTTTACCTTGGAGTATTACCATATTTTATGTCAAGAATGTTGTGAGAATTGCTCCACCTCTTAAGAATTCTTGGTATAGTGATACTTCTCACCATCACCATTCTTTCTTGTGTTGTTTCTAACCGGGATATCAACAGGTGAATGGTGTTGTTTGGATTCTGCCCTTCTATCAACCCTATTGCTTTGGAGTTAATGGTCAAACATCCTTAGGCCATTGATTATCGAATCACCATTATAACATGGATCGTACTACCTAAGCCCATATTTCGGGTGCACCTTTCAGCCAATGTTTAATTGTGTATGTTTTTCCTCTAACATACATCATTATATCATTTGATCCGGGAAATGTTATCCCCTTGTTCACATAAGTGTGGAAATCCATCTTTTGCAAGTCTCAATGAATTGTCGCTGAGTCAATCAGCCACCCCCTCACCCCTCCTTCATTTAATGACGAACTCTTGTTTTGGAACTCGCTTCCGTAGTTCAGTTCCCGAGGATCTTACAATGTCATCTCGTCAATTTGTGTTGCACCTTTTCTTCTCATGCATCTTGAGTCTGAGGTATCCTGACACCAATCGGATCTGAATCTCGGTCAGATATGATGGTTGGAACATACTTACAGGAGTTATAACATCTTTATATGACCTGGTAAGGTGATATCATGCCTAGCACACATGGCCGAAGGACCTATTGCTACTGTTTCCTTTTTAGCAAGGCTATCCTTTCTTCCATGAGGAAATTGTAAGACTTATTCTACAAGCCGTTCCTGATGGATCCTTTGTGTTTCTAAAGTCTGATCTTCACCTAAAGACCATGCTAATGCTATCTCAAAGCATGTCTATGATACTCCGATTTTGAACAAGAACATTTGAAGCCCAATGCTAACTGTTTCCTGCTCAATTATCCAAACACCATTGTATGGGTAATGTCAGGGAATTTCTCTCCCTATACCTAAAGAGTTTTCTACATTATATCATGTCATGGATATCATGCTCTGCTTGCCCTTGGGAAGGATATATCCCTGAAATATGTGTTTAAACACATTTTCCTTTCCATTTTTATGTTTAAATCTGATGATCACCTTTTCCTTTTCATTGTTTTGTTTAACCTTATTGGTGATCTATATGATCTAAGCAGTAATATTCTCCTGCTTATGTAAACACCATGGTGTACAACTCGGTCAGTAAGACCCTGTTACTATTGTTGATGATATTCCGGTAACCACCGATGGACGAGAACTTAGCCTATTGGTCCGCCTTGTTTTGACGAGCAGGAAAATGGTTCTCTTCGTCCCTCGCCCTTGGTACCGATGTTGTTGCCGACATAAATGACAGGCAATTCTGACATGCCTTGATTACATGATCACGCAAGATGTCACCACCCTTCCTACTTTTAACCCACATGGTGGGCCCATAACCCATAGTTCCACAGGAACGAAACCTAACTCTCATGTACACCCCCTGTACCCAAAGTTATTCCTCGTGCGTGGCTTTGTATGCAATTCACAAGCCACATTCCTAGTGATCTATTATGGTATCAGATGCACTACTTATTCTTAATGCTCTGAGCCCCTTTCACACCTTGTTTCCGACATCGAACGATTGCCTATCCGTTTGAAACTTATCATGGTACCTTCTAACTTTGCTCTCGATATCTTCTTAAGTTTCAATTTGAGAGTTACTTTTCGCCACCTTCCCTGATGTTATCTACCCGATAAGCAACATTGTAGTGCTCAGTTCTTCCGAAGATACCCCTTAACATTTTCGTAAGTACGAGGGAACTTCCGAACAAGGATGACTACTTCATCATGAAGGGTTGAAACAGAGGAATGAAGGCATCAATGTAATGGATCGACCTCTTCGAGAAGAGCAACCAAGATGGAGAAGATTTGTTAGAATTTTGAAACCAAATCTTTTTCCCCTCACTCTACCTCTTAAATCTCGGGACGGGATTTCTTGTAGTAGAGGAGATTTGTGACACCCTGATAGTTAAGTTACAGTAAACCTCTATTAACGATGCCAGGTCATCATAGCTAAAATTTTGCTAAACTCATTTGCTTCAAACTTAGTCCAAATACAAATTCAAATAACAAGTCAAATTATAGTTTTCGTAAATCAAAGAATTAAAAATGTTCAAAGGGTTACAATTATGCACTAACTATTTAACAGATGGCAACCAACAATTTATAAAGTGTTTAAGTGCCCTAAAATTATTAAAACTAGGACCAAATCAATATTTTAAATGCTTTTTAAATTATAAGAAATTTCAAGATATTTTATTTGAGTACCAAACTTACTGTGGCAGTGGCCTAATATATATCACAAATTGTGGTGCAAGTTTTGTATTTCATAAAGCTAAAATCATTTGAAAAGAATTAGAAAACATAACTAAATAAATGAAAGAGAAACAAGAGTAATATAAAAAAAGAGGCAAAACCTGGCATTGTGCACTTGAGGCCCAAGTGCACAGCACCAGGACCAACCCACCTCCACCTCTCCTTCCTCCTATAGGAGACAAAGGATCATGGAGGGCATCCAACCGGCCATGGCCGCGCCATGGCGCGTGTCGGCCATCCCACGCCCCCCTTTGTCCCCTACATCTACAAGGCGCCCTCAAACCCCCCCCCCCCTGTGAACCCTAGCTGCCCCTCTCCTCTTCCCCTTGCTCCCCCTCCTCTATCCCGCATGCAACAGAGTCGCCGCCACCACGGACCTCCCCGTCCCCGTGCTCACCATCGTCGTCTTCGCGTGGGAAGACGTTCAGGAGATCCGCATCTATCGTCTTCGTCCATCCCGTGCACCCGTTCAAGCTAGGACCGCTCCAAGCCTCACCATCGAGCTCTTCTCCGTCACGGACGTCACCATCTCGTCGTTGATTCGCCTAGTTCCGTCCAGTCCTCGGCCACCTCGAGCTCACCGGCGACACCGTTGTGAGCTCCTCTACCAAAACCCTCTCTCCCCCTCGTTTTCCCTTGTTGTCGCGCCGTAGTTCGTCGTTCCCCGTGGCCGCGCCCGTCCCGCACTCGTGCTCGCGGTCGCCATGCCCCTGCCCGCGCTACCGCCGGCATCTTGGACGCCCCGTGCGCACCCACGCACGACCGCTACCGCCCGCACTCATTCGACCCTGCTTCCCGCCAGGGCCTCAACACCGAGGCACTGCCCCGTTGTGGCTTTGCCCGCTGCCGCCGCCGCTCAGTCATCGATGATGTTGCCGCTCCAGCCACCTCCCTGGCCGCACGCCGCGCTTGCGAGGGCTCCGGCCAAGCCCTGCACCGCGCCGCCCGCGTACCCTCGCTCCTGTGCGCTGCTGGCCATGCTCGTCCGCCGCTGCTTGCTGTCGTCGCCCGCGCTGCGCTTGCCCGGGCTCGCCGGCCATGCCCGGGGCATGCCCCGGGTCTGCTGCCGACTCGTCGGCCGCGCCCACGCCACATCCTGCTGGCTCCTTTCCTCGGTCGCCCGGGCGTGCCTCCAGCCATGGCCGTCGGCGACCATATGCGCCCGCTCGCATATGGCCTCATTTGCCGCTGCCGCACCCCGCCTCCGCCTCAGCCCCCCCTCCCCACCCCCGCGCCCCTGCCCGCTCGTCGGCCGTCGCTCACGCTGGCCACGCCCGTCGCCGCTCCGACGCGCCTCCCTGCGTGCTCGCCGCCTCGGCCATGGCCTTTGCTAGCCGTGTGCGGCTGGCCAGCCGGCCCCCTGTTCATTAGTGGGGGGCTAATCCCCCACTTTTACACTAACCCTACCCCACTGACCCACTTACCCGCGGGCCCCGCACAATTAATTAAAATAAATGGCCATGTCAGTTTACTCACTGTGTATGACAAGTGGGACCCCTTGTTAATTAAAACCTATTAAGTAATAGTCAAAGACTGATGGGCCCCTATGGTCAGTTTGACCAGTCAACCGGTCCATAGTTAACTGCTGACTAAGCAGTCAACTGGGCCTACTGTTATTTATTGTGTTCCCCCTCCGTTACTTATTTCCGGTAGACTCCGAGACCGCTGCCGATGTCCGTGTGTTCCACTACATCGAAGATGACCCCTCCTTCTTGCCAGAGCAACCAGGCAAGCCCCTCCCCCTTGATCACCAGATATCGCCTATTCTTCTCTACTGCTTGCATTAGAGTAGTGTAGCATGCTGCTGCTTTCCGTTAATCCTATTCTGTTGCATAGCCTGTCATTGTTGCTACAACTGTTGATACCTTACCTGCAATCCTAAATGCTTAGTATAGGATGCTAGATTATCATCAGTGGCCCTACGGTCTTGTCAGTCTGCCATGCTATACTATCAGGTCGTGATCACGTCTGGTGTTGATCACGGGTATATGCTATACATACATACTATACATGTTGTGTCTAAAGTCGGGTTGGCTCGTTGAGTACCCGCAAGTGATTCCGATGTTGGGGGCTGAAGGGGAAGGTGGTTCCACCCAGGTAGTGGTGGGCCTAGGTTCTCGACGGCCCCCGACTGTTACTTTGAGGCGGGGCGACAGGGCAGGCGAAGACCACCTAGGCGAGAGGTGGGCCTGGCCCTGGTCGGCGTTCGCGGTTACTTCAAAATAACACACTTAACGAGATCTGGGTATTTGATCTGAGTCTGGCTACTGATCTATATGCACTAACCAACTACGCGGGAACAGTTATGGGCACTCGACATCGTGGTATCAGCCGAAGCCTTTGTGACGTCAGCGACTAAGCGGCGCCCGCCGGGTTGGACTAGAACACCTGCTCTTGTATAAGGGAGGCTAGGTCTGCTCACCGGCCACGTACGCAACGTGCGGGTGTGCAATGGGCGATGGGCCCAGACCCCTGCGCCATAGAATTTAGACCGACGTGCTGACCTCTCTCTTGTGCCTAGGTAGGGCTGTGGTGTCTACTACACAATCTTCTTCTTGTAGACGTTGTTGGGCCTCCAAGTGCAGAGGTTTGTAGGACAGTAGCAAATTTCCCTCAAGTGGATGACCTAAGGTTTATCAATCCGTAGGAGGTGTAGGATGAAGATGGTCTCTCTCAAGCAACCCTGTAACCAAATAACAAAGAGTCTCTTGTGTCCCCAACACACCCAATACAATGGTAAATTGTATAGGTGCACTAGTTCGGCGAAGAGATGGTGATACAGGTGGTATATGGATAGTATATAATAGTTTTTGTAATCTGAAAATATAAAAACAGCAAGGTAACTAATAATAAAAGTGAGCGTAAACGGTATTGCAATGATAGGAAATAAGGCCTAGGGTTCATACTTTCGCTAGTGTAAGTTCCCTCAACAATACTAACATAATTGGATCACATAACTACCCCTCAACATGCAACAAAGAGTCACTCCAAAGTCACTAATAGCGGAGAACGAACGAAGAGATTATGGTAGGGTACGAAACCACCTCAAAGTTATTCTTTCCAATCAATCTGTTGGGCTATTCCTATAAGTGTCACAAACAGCCCTAGAGTTCGTACTAGAATAACACCTTAAGACACAAATCAACCAAAACCCTAATGTCACCTAGATACTTGTAACATCCCAAAATTTCAATTTGGAATGTTATACATTAGATCATCATTGCATATCATATTTTATTGCTTTTCTGGTTGATCCTAGGAATTCTACGCAACTCAAGGACCCTCGGAGAGAGTTGGGGATTTCGTTATTTTCATATTTCAGTTTTTCTCAAATTTTGAGAATAGGATCATTTGGTTTTATTTATTTTATCATCAATTATTTCTATTACAAAAATATGAGAGAGGGAATAAAATGACTTCCCAAAATAAAGAAATATTGAGGATTTAATAAAAAATCAAATAAGATTTTATTTCGGAGTTTTTCGTTATTTTATTTGAATTTAGGAAAAATGTGCGTTTTTCAAAATTGCATTTAGGCCCCCAAATAAATGTTCACCTTGTGCGGCTTGATTTTAAAAGACCGGGAAAATTTATTTCGGGATTTTTGGAGTCCGTTTAGTATTTCTTTTTATTTTTCTTCCGCACGTAATTATTTAAAAAAAATCGCACCGACCTACGGGCCGTGTCCGACCTAGACACCAGCCCGGGAAGGCTTTATAAGCCGGGGGACCCGACCCCCACAGCCCACCCGACGCGCCCCAAACCCTAGCCCTCCGCCACCCGCCGCCCCGCCGCCGCCGCCGCCGCACGCCGCCCGAGGTCTGCCGCCGCCTCGATTTCAGCGCCTGTTTTTTTTCGAAAAACCGTTCGGTTTTTCCGTTGGTTTTTTTTAGATTCATTTGTTTAATAGATCGGTTTTTTCCAATTTATTTAAATAGCGAGCGTTCGTCTGTTCGTTCGTTCTAGCGAACGTTCGTCATTTTTCTTTTTTTTTGATTTAATCCGCGATTTTTCTGATCGCGATTCTTGATCCGATTTTCGTTTTAGTATAACTTTTCGCTCGTTTATCGAAATCAGGCGATTCAAGCGCCTGGAGTTTCGTTTCGAAACCCTCTAACCGTTTAACCAACTTAAACAAGTTTTTGCTACTGTAAAATTTGCCTTAGATCTAGATTAGTAGAACGAAGTTGTTTTCTTTCGCCGTTTGACTTTCGTTGCCTCGTTTGATTTGATTCTTTTTGCAAACCGGAGTTCTTAAAGTGAACCTTCTAGTTAGATCTGTTATTTGAGTTTTACTTGCGCATTAAATGAGTACTTATTGTATGCTTGTTTGTTTGTTTGCGATAGAGTACCCAGAGTGCGCCGCTTGTTACTTCGAATCGCTAGGTTTCCCGGATCATCAGCAAGGCAAGTAACACTTTGATCATACCTCCTACTACCCAGTTTTATTGCATTAGATCAATCCTCAAACATTGCATGATTAGGATCTAATTAAATTGTGGGATGGGAAGTAGTTGAGGTAGTACCTATTACCTGTTTATTATCAAACCTTTGGGAGTTACTTCTACATTTGCTTATTCTGCCATGCTATGCTAGTAGACGTGGATTGGGTGAGTGATATCCATGACAGATGTGAGTTTGTTAATTAATGGTTTATCTAAGGTGGAAACTTAAACACACATCTGGGTGGATTGAGGCACCTGGGTATTCCAAGACTTGCCTGTTTTCTTTTGGACCGCCACCCACGCTCAAAGGGATCATTAGACTATTCATACTAGAAACTTCCGTGTGCAGCCACAAGCTATTATGGGCTCTAGCATAGTTGACTAAGTCGTGCGAACTCTTACAGTGGTAGACTAGCAGATGTAGGGCATGTAGGTGGTATGGTCTACCCGATCGTAAGGTGCTAGCGCTTCTGAAAGACTATGTCTCGGTCATCCGTCTTCTAAAATACCATGTAGTGCGAGAAACCAAATGGAGGTGATCGAGTCTTGTGGGGAAAAGTGCGCAAACCTCTGCAGAGTGTAATAAAATAATCATGGTTAGCCGTGTCCCCGGTTATGGACATCTTGAGTATCTAGTACCTGGATTTTCATGTGAATCTCAACATGTTACTCTAAATTAATTTTGTTGGGTTTTGTTTAATGATGATGCTTAATTGGGATTGAGGATGCTGTCAACCATTCTCAATGTTTAACAACCACCATGATAGTAATTAAATTTATTCCTTTGAAGTAGGGAAAAATTGGCTTTACGTAAAACTGTAACCATAGAGCTTTCCAATAGCCAAATATGCATATAGTATAGCTGTTTCATTCCATTATTCTCTATGTGTTACCTTGCCAGCATATTCCATGTGTTGACCCGTTTCGGGCTGCAACATTAATGTTGCAGACTTTTCAGATGACGATTAAGGAGTTTTTAGGTCATGGTTCTATACTCAGTGATGCCGTTGGAGTTGATGGACTCACTTATCTTCCAAGCCTTCCGCTGTTATCGTTATTAGATGGCCTTAAGCCATATTTATTGTAATAAGTTCTCTTTTGAGATGCTCGATGTAATAAGTGTGTGATTGCTACTCTGTTATAAATCCTCCGAGTACTGTGTGGTGTCAGCATTACTGATCCAGGGATGACACCGGAGCATAGAGATCAGACTGTTTGAGGTCTGGTCGCTACAGAGATGATATCAGAGCACACACTGACTGTAGGACACGACCACTAAGCTAAAGACCTAGAACACTATTCACCCTCTTCTCTTCTGACTCCTCATCTTTTCTACTCTTTTAGGATGGCGGATGCAAGGAACAAGTTCACGCAACCGGATGAAGATACACCCTTTGGACGTTACTTGAAGGAAGTCACTAGATACCTGAACATAGGAGTACCAAGCTTCACCGGAACCTACAACGCCACTTTACCTGAAGAAGAGTGCCGGATGATTCAAGTTCAAGTTCCAGGAAGGACGTTCATGCCAGTCACTGAGCCCATGGAGTTTTCTTTTGATGCGCCAGCTTGGAGTCTAGGAAAGAGCATGGCAGCTCACATCGCCATGGGACGCATTGGAGAAGTCTACCACAATGATCTCAAGGATACTATCTACCAGATTTTTGGGCGCCGAGACGAGCACTGGGAGATGATCAGCACCAGGAAAGATAGATCAATTGTAGCTTTTATCCAAGAGTTAAACCAGCACATTCGACGACAGGAGAACCAGATGTGCACCGACATGATAGATCTGAAGAAGGCTAAGACTAGAATCAAGGAACTGGAGGAAGAACTCAAGGCTACACCTGAAGATTGAAGAGGAAATTGAAGTATTGGTGGATAAGAATGCCGACCTAACAATGAAGATCGAGATATTCATGGGAGACCCTACACCAGTAGATGAAGACGAAGAACCCAAGGAGATTTGACCGGAAGACTACATCATCATCGACGACACCGATTCGGATCCATATGATAGTGATGACGATTATGTTGATGAAGCTGGAGCAGATATCATGGAGTCTGCAACCAAAGAATATTTCTAGTAGACCACCTTATCAGTAGTAGTAGTCCACCATGTAAATATAGTAGTCCGAGCACTTTGCGATAGTTAGCTCGATTGTATGCCCTTGTTTGATTGAATGAAGTGAATTGTTTGCTTTTGCCTCATGTGCATATGGGTAGTGTTTTCTCTTTAGACCCCCTCTATTCTTAAATATCATCTTTTCTAAACCCTCCGATGCCTCCGAGATGTGACCCCGGATTTACCTTTCCATCGGAGCTCACCCAGTTGATCCAGCAGCAGAACACATTGATGCAGTTGCTAGTCCAGAATAAGAATCAGGGGAACAACAACAGCAACCCACCACCACCACCACCTATTGATCACTTAGCCCGTTTTCTTAGGCTGAATCCTCCGGTGTTTTCCAGTAGCACCGAGTTGATAGTAGCAGATGATTGGCTACGCAAGACAGCTAAAGAGTTGACCACCGCAGGATGCACGGATGCAGAGAAGGTGAAGTTTGCCGCACATCGGCTTGAAGGACCCGCAGCATCATGGTGGGAGAATTTCACAGTCACTTTCCCTGTCGACACTGTCACATGGGACCAGTTTCAGCAGGCTTTTCGTACTGCCCATGTTTCAGCAGGAGCTATGGCCATGAAGAAGTGTGAGTTTCGCAACTTGCGCCAAGGAGGACGGACAGTTGGCCAGTATGTGGAGGAATTTAGTGAACTAGCACGTTATGCCCCAGATGACATTGCTACGGATGCAGCAAAGCAGGAGAAGTTTCTGGAAGGACTGAATGATGAGTTGAGCATGCAGTTGATAGTAGCAACATTCAACAACTATCAGGAGTTGGTAGATCGTGCTCTGATGATTGAAGGCAAGCAGCAGCAAATTGAAAATCGTAAGAGGAAGTATGGACAAGGGAAGTACAATTCAGGAGCTCAGCAGAAGCCACGTTTTACCCCTAGACCGGGAGGACATTTTCAGCATACCCATGGAGGAGGTAGCTCGCACGATCACAATGGCACCAAAAGTGGTAATGGGAATGGAGGAAGCAACGGCCAGAACCGAACCAACCCATCAACCCCAGCCAAGAAGGACCTAAGCCAAGTCACTTGCTTTAAGTGTTCGAAGACCGGACATTATGCCAATGAATGTCTTGAATTACAAAATGGAAATAGGAATGGAAGCTCTGGGAAGAAGCCGAACCCTTTCAACAGGGGGCAGGTGAACCACGTTAGCGTGGAGGAGGTTGAAGCTCAGCCTGATGCAGTAATAGGTAAGTTTTTGGTTAAGTCATTTACTGCACTCGTTCTTTTTGATACTGGCACATCGCAATCATACATCTCAAGGGGGTTTGTGGATAAGTATAACCTATCAACCCAAGCCCTTAGGTCACCCATGTTAGTAACCTCGCCTGGAGCAGAGTATATGGCTAGTCGATGGTGTGATCGGTTACCATTAAGGATTGGTAACTATGTTTTTCCCTCGGACCTAATAGTATTGGAATCCCAAGGATTGGGTGTGATATTAGGCATGGATTGGTTATCAAAGTATGAAGGGAATATTGAATGTGCTAGTAAGTCAATTTTTCTTACCACACCAGAAGGAAGAAGGATCAAGTATGTATCCCGACATGTGCCAAAGAGGACTCAAGTAAATTTCTTAACAGGAGTTGTGCAGGAGGAAGTACCAGTGGTAAGGGATTTCCCTGAAGTATTTCCAGAAGAATTGCCAGACATGCCACCGGATAGAGATATTGAGTTTTTGATTGAGCTATTGCCAGGCACAGGACCAATATCAAAGAGACCATATAGGATGCCAGCAAAGGATTTGGTGGAAATTAAGAAGCAGATTAAGGAGTTAGTGGATAAAGGATATATTCGCCCAAGTTCTTCGCCTTGGGGATCGCCAGTACTTCTAATGGAGAAGAAGGATGGATCGTTAAGGATGGTTGTCGATTATCGAGGATTGAATGAAGTAACAATCAAGAACAAGTACTCACTACCTATGATCAATGATCTGTTTGATCGATTGCAAGGAGCTAAGGTATTTTCCAAGATCGATCTGCGATCAGGATACCACCAGTTGAAGATTAGAGAACAAGATATTCCTAAGACAGCTTTTACCACTAGGTATGGGTTGTACGAGTATACCGTTATGTCATTTGGTCTGACTAACGCACCCACATATTTTATGAACATGATGAACAAAGTGTTTATGGATTTTTTGGATAAGTTCATCATAGTGTTCATTGATGATATCCTGGTTTACTCGAAGAATGAAGAAGAGCATAAGGAACATTTGCGATTGGCTCTTGGAAAGCTTAGAGAACATCAATTATATGCCAAGTTTAGCAAATGTGAGTTTTGGTTGAAGGAAGTTGGATTTCTCGGACACGTTATATCCGGAGAAGGTATAGCAGTAGATCCCACTAAAGTTGATATCGTAACCAAGTGGGAAGCACCAACCACCGTGGGAGAGATCCGTAGTTTTCTTGGACTCGCAGGATACTACCGGAGGTTTATTGAGAATTTCTCAAAGATTGCGAAGCCTATGACGGAGTTGTTGAAGAAGGATACCAAGTTCATATGGATGGAGGAATGTGAGGCTAGTTTTCAGGAGTTGAAGAAACGTTTGGTTACCTCACCAGTGTTGATTTTACCAGATCAGACCAAGGATTATGAGGTGTATTGCGACGCTTCACGTCGAGGACTTGGAGCAGTGCTGATGCAGGAAGGGAGAGTTGTTTCGTATGCCTCACGACAGCTTAAGCCTCATGAGTTGAATTATGCTACGCATGATTTGGAGTTAGCAGCCGTAGTGAATGCATTGAAAACATGGAGACATTTCCTCATTGAAAATCATTGTGAGGTGTACATGGATCATAAGAGTTTGAAGTACATTTTTCACGCAGAAGGAGTTAAACCTCAGACAAAGGAGATGGTTGGAGCTCATCAAAGATTATGATATGAGATTGCATTACCATCCCGGAAAGGCTAATGTAGTAGCTAACGCATTAAGCCATACGAGCCACGTCAATACATTAATGACGGGAGGAATACCAAGGGAGTTAGCAGAAAATCTTCGTGAACTATGTTTGGAAATAGTTCCGAGAGGCTATGTAGCAGCATTGGAGATTCAGTCTACATTAATGGATAAAAATCAGAGAAGCCCAAAGGACTGACAAGGAGATTGCCTCTATAAAGGAGAAACTTAGCAAAGGAAAGGCTAAGGGATTTCATGAGGATGAGCACGACACCCTATGGTTTGAAGATCGTGTTTACGTGCCCAATGACCCGGAGATCGGGAAGTTGATTCTGCAAGAGGCACACGATTCACCATATTCGATTCACCCAGGAAATACCAAGATGTATTTGGATTTGAAAGACATTTTCTGGTGGACCGGAATGAAGAAGGATATTGCGGAGTGCGTAGCAGTTTGTGATGTATGTCAGAGAGTAAAAGCAGAGCATCATAAGCCAGCAAGATTGCTACAACCATTGCCGATACCCGAATGGAAGTGGGATAAGTTAGGCATGGATTTTATCACGGGATTACCCAGGACTCGTTCAGGCTATGACTCGATTTGGGTTGTAGTCGATCGATTGACGAAGGTAGCTCATTTCATCCCAGTAAAGACCACTTACACCAGTGCTAAGTTGGCAAAGATATACATGAACAGGATTGTATGTTTGCATGAAGTTCCGAGGAGTATCGTATCGGATAGAGGAACCCAATTTACCTCAAAGTTCTGGAAGCAGTTGCATGAAACTTTGGTTACCAGGCTAGAATTCAGTACAGCTTTTCATCCACAGGCAGATGGACAGACCGAGAGAGTCAATCGGATTTTGAAGGATATGTTGAGAGCTTGTGCGCTAGATTACGGATCTAGTTGGGACGACAATTTGCCATATGCAGAGTTCTCTTACAACAACAGTTACCAAACCAGTTTAAAGATGGCCCCCTTCGAAGCTTTGTATGGAAGGAGGTGCAGGACACCATTGTCGTGGGACGAAGTTGGAGATCGCCAGTTGTTTGGACCTGACTTGATTAAAGAGTCTGAACAGAAGGTGAAGTTGATTCGCGACAGGCTCAAGATAGCCCAGTCCAGACAGAAGAGTTATGCAGATTCTAAACGAAAGGAGACGGTTTACGAAGTTGGAGATAGAGCTTATCTTCGAGTATCTCCACTTCAGGGAACAAAGCGTTTTAGAGTTAAGGGAAAATTAGCGCCACGATTTGTAGGACCATATCGAGTTTTGGAGCGTATGGGAGAAGTGGCCTACAAGTTGGAATTGCCCGAAGGATTGTCAGGAGTTCATGATGTGTTCCATGTTTCCCAGTTGAAGAAATGTCACGCTGAGATGGCTGACATACCTTTGAGAGACACGGTGCCATTGGAAACAATTCAGTTGGATAACGATTTGACCTACAAGGAGAAACCAATTAAGATTCTCGAGTTTGCCAGCTGAGTCACTCGCAGCAAGGTTATCAAGTTTTGCAAAGTTCAGTGGAGCCACCACACAGAGGATGAAGCCACCTGGGAACGAGAGGAAGATTTTCTCAAGGACCACCCTCACCTATTTTCAAGCCAACCCGAATCTCGAGGGCGAGATTCATCTTAAGGGGGTAGGTTTGTAACATCCCAAATTTTCAATTTGGAATGTTATACATTAGATCATCATTGCATATCATATTTTATTGCTTTTCTGGCTGATCCTAGAAATTCTACGCAACTCAAGGACCCTCGGAGAGAGTTGGGGATTTCGTTATTTTCATATTTGAGTTTTTCTCAAATTTTGAGAATAGGATCATTTGATTTTATTTATTTTATCATCAATTATTTCTATTACAAAAATATGAGAGGGGGAATAAAATGACTTCCCAAAATAAAGAAATATTGAGAATTTAATAAAAAATCAAATAAGATTTTATTTCGGAGTTTTTCGTTATTTTATTTGAATTTAGGAAAAATGTGCGTTTTTCAAAATTGCATTTAGGCCCCAAATAAATGTTCACCTTGTGCGTCTTGATTTTAGAAGCCCGGGAAAATTTATCTCGGGATTTTTGGAGTCCGTTTAGTATTTCTTTTTATTTTTCTTCCATGCGTAATTATTTAAAAAAAATCGCACCGACCTACGAGCCGTGTCCGACCTGGACACCGGCCCGGGAAGGCTTTATAAGCCGGGGGACCCGACCCCCACAGCCCACCCGACGTGCCCCAAACCCTAGACCGCCGCCACCCGCCGCCCCGCCGCCGCCGTCGGACGCCGCCGCCGCCTCGATTTCCGCACCCGTTTTTTTTCGAAAAACCGTTCGGTTTTTCCGTTGGTTTTTTTAGATTTGTTTTTTTAATAGATCGGTTTTTTCCGATTTATTTAAATAGCGAGCGTTTGTTCGTTCTAGCGAACGTTCATCGTTTTTCTTTTTCTCGGATTTAATACGCGATTTTTCGGATTGCGATTCCTGATCCGATTTTCGTTTTAGTATAACTTTTCGCTCGTTTATCGGAATCAGGTGATTCAAGCGCCTGGAGATTCGTTTCGAAACCCTCTAACCGTTTAACCAACTTAAACAAGTTTTTTCTACTGTAAAATTTGCCTTAGATCTAGATTAGTAGAACGAAGTTGTTTTCTTTCACCGTTTGACTTTCGTTGCCTCATTTGATTTGATTCTTTTTGCAAACCGGAGTTCTTAAAGTGAACCTTCTGGTTAGATCTCTTATTTGAGTTTTACCTGTGCATTAGATGAGTACTTATTGTATGCTTGTTTGTTTGTTTGCGATAGAGTACCTGGAGTGCGCCGCTTGTTACTTCGAATCGCTAGGTTTACCGGATCATCAGCAAGGCAAGTAACACTTTGATCATACCTCCTACTACCCAGTTTTATTGCATTATATCAATCCTCAAACATTGCATGATTAGGATCTAATTAAATTGTGGGATTGGAAGTAGTTGAGGTAGTACCTATTACCTGTTTATTATCAAACCTTTGGGAGTTACTTCTATGTTTGCTTATTCTGTCATGCTATGCTTGTAGACGTGGATTGGGTGAGTGATATCCATGACAGATGTGAGTTTGTTAATTAATGGTTTATCTAAGGTGGCAACTTAAACACACATCTGGGTGGATTGAGGCACCTGGGTATTCCAGGACTTGCCTGTTTTCTTTTGGACCGCCACCCAGGCTCAAAGGGATCATTAGACTATTCATACTAGAAACTTCCGTGTGCAGCCACAAGCTATTATGGGCTCTAGCATAGTTGACTAAGTCGTGCGAACTCTTACAGTGGTAGACTAGCAGATGTAGGGGATGTAGGTGGTACGGTCTACCCGATCGTAAGGTGCTAGCGCTTCTGAAAGACTATGTCTCGGTCATCCGTCTTCTCAAACACCATGTAGTGCGAGAAACCAAACGGAGGCGATCGAGTCTTGTGGGGAAAAGTGCGCAAACCTCTGCAGAGTGTAATAGACTAATCATGGTTAGCCGTGTCCCCGGTTATGGACATCTTGAGTATCTAGTACCTGGATTTTCATGTGAATCTCAACATGTTACTCTAAATTAATTTTGTTAGGTTTTGTTTAATGATGATGCTTAATTGGGATTGAGGATGCTGTCAACCATTCTCAATGTTTAACAACCACCATGATAGTAATTAAATTTATTCCTTTGAAGTAGGGAAAAATTGGCTTTATGCAAAACTGTAACCATAGAGCTTTCCAACAGCCAAATATGCATATAGTATAGCTGTTTCATTCCATTATTCTCTATGTGTTACCTTGCCAGCATATTCCATGTGCTGACCCGTTTCGGGCTGCAACATTAATGTTGAGACTTTTCAGACGATGATTAAGGAGTTTTTAGGTCGTGGTTCTATACTCAGTGATGCCGTTGGAGTTGATGGACTCACTTATCTTCCAAGCCTTCCGCTGTTATCATTATTAGATGACCTTAAGCCATATTTATTGTAATAAGTTCTCTTTTGAGACGCTCGATGTAATAAGTGTGTGTTTGCTACTCTGTTATAAATCCTCTGAGTAATGTATGGTGTCAGCATTACTGATCCAGGGATGACACCGGAGCACAGAGATCAGAATGTTTGAGGTCTGGTCGCTACAATACTCCAATGTCACCTCAAGTATCCGTGGGTATGATTATACGATATGCATCACACAATCTCAGATTCATCTATTCAACCAACACAAAGGACCTCAAAGAGTGCCCCAAAGTTGTACCGTAGAATCACGACGAAAACGTGTGCCAACCCCTATGCATAGGTTCCCAATGTCACAAAACCCGCAAGTTGATCACCAAGACATACATCAAGTGGCACATGGTATCCCATTGTCACCACGGATATCCACGGCAAGACATACATCAAGTGTTCTCAAATCTTTAAAGACTCGATCCGATAAGATTACTTCAAAGGGGAAACTCAATTCATTACAAGAGAGAAGAGGGGGAGGAGAAACATAGGATCCAACTATAATAGTAAAGCTCGCGATACATCAAGATCGTATCATCTCAAGAACACGAGAGAGAGAGAGATCAAACACATAGCTACTGGTACATACCCTCAGCCCTGAGGGAGAACTACTCCCTCCTCATGGAGAGCACCAGGATGATGAAGATGGCCACCGGAGAAGGATTGCCCCCTCCGGCAGGGTGCCGGAACGGGTCTAGATTGGTTTTTGGTGGCTACGGAGGCTTCTGGCGGCGGAACTGCCAATCTATGTTGCGTTCTGGAAGTTTTAGGGTACGACGATATATATGGGTGCAAGAAGTACGTCGGAGGAGCCATGGGGGCCCCACGAGGCAGGGGGCGCGCCCTAGGGGGGTGCCCCCCACCCTCGCGAGCACCTCCCGTATCTCCTGACATGGAGTCCAAGTCTATCTGGTGGTTTTTGTTCCAAAAATAACTTCTCCAGTTGATTTCGTTCCGTTTTGACTCCGTTTATATTCCTTTTCTTCAAAACACTGAAATAGGCATAAAACAGCAAATCTGGGTTGGGCCTCCGGTTAATAGGTTAGTCCCGAAAATAATATAAAAGTGGATAATAAAGCCCAATATTGCCCAAAACAGTAGATAATATAGCAATTATGTCTTCTCAAAATAACATGGCCAAAGAAAGTTATCCCTACAAAATCATATAGTCTGGCTATGCTCCATCTTCACCACACAAAATATTTAAATCATGCACAACCCCGATGACAAGCCAAGCAATTGTTTCATACTTTTGATGTTCTCAAACTTTTTCAATCTTCACGCAATACATGAGCGTGAGCCATGGACATAGCACTATAGGTGGAATAGAATGGTGGTTGTGGAGAAAACAAAAAGGAGAAGATAGTCTCACATCAACTAGGCGTATCAATGGGCTATGGAGATGCCCATCAATAGATATCAATGTGAGTGAGTAGGGATTGCCATGCAACGGATGCACTAGAGCTATAAATGTATGAAAGCTCAACAAAAGAAACTAGTGGGTGTGCATCCAACTTGCTTGCTCATGAAGACCTAGGGCAATTTTTTAGGAAGCCCATCATTGGAATATACAAGCCAAGTTCTATAACGTAAAATTCCCACTGGTATATGAAAGTGACAACATATGAGACTCTCTATATGAAGAACATGGTGCTACTTTGAAGCACAATATATGAGACTCGCTATATCATGGTGCTACTTTGAAGCACAAGTGTGGAAAAAGGATAGTAGCATTGCCCCTTTTTATTTATTTTCTTTTTTTGGGGGGGGGGGCCTTTTTTTTCTTTGGCCTTTCTCTTCTTTTTTATTGGGACAATGCTCTATTGAATGATGATCATCACACTTCTATTTATTTACAACTCAATGATTACAACTCGATACTAGAACAAAGTATGACTCTATATGAATGCCTCCGGCGGTGTACCGGGATTGCGATGAATCAAGAGTGACATGTATGGAAAATTATGAATGGTGGCTTCGCCACAAATACGATGTCAACTACATGACCATGCAAAGCAATATGACAATGATGGAGCGCGCCATAATAAACGGAACGGTGGAAAGTTGCATGGCAATATATCTCGGAATGGCTATGGAAATGCCATGATAGGTAGGTATGGTGGCTGTTTTGAGGAAGGTATATGGTGGGTTTATGGTACTGGCGAAAGTTGTGCGGTACTAGAGAGGCTAGCAATGGTGGAAGGGTGAGAGTGCGTATAATCCATGGACTCAACATTAGTCATAAAGAACTCACATACTTATTGCAAAAATCTATTAGTTATCGAAACAAAGTACTACGCACATGCTCCTAGGGGGATATATTGGTAGGAAAAGACCATCGCTCGTCCCCGACCGCCACTCATAAGGAAGACAATCGATAAATAAATCATGCTCCAACTTCGTTACATAACGGTTCACCATACGTGCATGCTACGGGAATCACAAACTTCAACACAAGTATTTCTCAAATTCACAACTACTCAACTAGCATGACTCTAATATTACCATCCTCATATCTCAAAACAATCATCAAGTATCAAACTTCTCATAGTATTCAACACACTCATAAGAGAATTTTATTATTCTTGAATACCTAGCATATTAGGATTTTAAGCAAATTACCATGTTATTTAAAACTCTCAAAATAATATAAGTGAAGCATGAGAGTTCATCTATTTCTTCAAAATAAAACTACCACCATGCTCTAAAAGAATATAAGTGAAGCACTAGACCAACAACAAACTACTCCGAAAGATATAAGTGAAGATCAATGAGTAGTCGAATAATTATGCAACTATATAAAGACTCTCTAACATTTAATAATTTCAGATCTTGGTACTTTATTCAAACAGCAAGCAAAGCAAAAGAAAATGACATGACGCTCCAAGGAAAACACATATCATGTGGCGAATAAAAATATAGCTCCAAGTAAAGTTACCGATGAACGAAGACGAAAGAGGGGATGCCTTCCGGGGCATCCCGAAGCTTAGGCTCTTGGTTGTCCTTGAATATTACCTTGGGGTGCCTTGGGCATCCCCAAGCTTAGGCTCTTGCCACTCCTTATTCCATAGTCCATCGAATCCTTACCCAAAACTTGAAAACTTCACAACACAAAACTTAACAGAAAACTCGTAAGCTCCGTTAGTATAAGAAAATAAATCACCACTTCAAGTTACTGTAATGAACTCATTCTTTATTTATATTGGTGTTAAACCCCCTGTTCAAGAATTCATCCGATTAACCAGTTAACTTGCTGATTAATCCCTACTCGTAGGGTCACCGAGTAACCGATTAACTGATTAATCACCCGAGTAATTGATTAAATGGCCGATTAACTTGCCGATTAGCCTATTAATCCCCTACTCGTCAGCCAACCGAGCAGCTACCAGTTAACGATTTCCTCAACAATGGTTAAACCTACTGCATTATAACTTCTCTATGGTTCATACCCTCGGATACTACTCATAGATTCATCAAAATAAGTAAACAACACATGAAAAACAGAATCTGTCAAAAACAGAATAGTCTGTAGTAATCTGGATCAAACGTATACTTCTGGAACTCATAAAATTCTCAAATAAATTGCTGGACCTGAGGAATTTATCTATTAATCATATGAAAAAATAATTAACTAAATATCACTCTCCAAATAAAAATGGCAGCAGTTCTTGTGAGCGCTAAAGTTTCTGTTTGTTACAGCATGATCAACAAGACTTTCCCAAAGTCTTCCCAAAGGTTCTACTTGGCGCAAACACTAATTAAACACATAAAACCACATCTAAACAGTGGATAGACGAATTATTTATTACTAAACAGGAACAAAAAGCAAGGAACAAAAATAAAATTGGGTTGCCTCCCAACAAGCGCAATCGTTTAACGCCCCTAGCTAGGCATGATGATTTCAATGATGCTCACATAAAAGATAAGAATTGAAACATAAAGAGAGCATCATGAAGAATATGACTAGCACATTTAAGTCTAACATACTTCCTATGCATAGGGATTTTGTGATCAAATAACTTGTCGGAACAAGAATCAACTTGCATAGGAAGATAAAACAAGCATAACTTCAAAACTTTAAGCACATAGAGAGGAAACTTGATATTATTGCAATTCCTACAAGCATATGTTCCTCCCTCATAATAATTTTCAGTAGCATCATGAATGAATTCAACAATATAACCAGCACCTAAAGCATTCTTTTCATGATCTCCAAGCATGCAAAATTTACTACTCTCCACATAAGCAAAATTGTTCTCATTCGGGATAGTGGGAGTATAATAAGAGACTTGAATATTATAAATTGTTTCCACATTAAAAGAGTAATGTTCAGAAAAGGGGTAACCATAATCATGACAAGTTTTATAAATATAATCCTCACTACTTTTTATAGCATATGTATCATCACAATAATTATCATAAGTAGGAGGCATGTTATTATCATTACGAATTTGCATATCAAAACTTGGGAGACTAAAAATATAATCTTCATTAAGCGTAGCATCCCCAAGCTTGGGACAAACATTAATTGCAGCAAATATATTCTCAAATATGTCATCCTCATCAAACATAGCTTCCCCAAGCTTGGGCCTTTTCGTATCATAAGCATAATCACTCTCATCATTAATAGCATGGATAGCACCAATAGTATAGCAATTATTATATTCTTCCAAGCAAGTGCCAAAAAGATTTTCAAGATCATAAGAAGTATCATTATCTTCCACAATTATATTTTCATGAGGCATAATAGTAATAGGAGCAGCATTATTTGGGAGGGATATCTTTTTACCTCTCTTCCTTTTTCTTTTCTTCTTCTTCACCACATCATGCGTGGGTTCAATTCTCTTTTTGGAGCTCCTTATTAATGAGATTGGTTGAGTAGGAGGCTCCTCCTCGTTACCTGATTCATCATAAGGAATAATAGGAGGATATTGGGAAGTCTTTTCCCTTCCGTTAGTATTCTCTTCATATTCTATTTGTTTTCTTTTCTTTATGTAATTGGCAATATAAGGACTTTCAATGCAATTCACCGCACAATACATATAAATATTCTCTAGATCAAAACGAAGAACTTTATCAAGGGCAAATTTTGGAATATCCTCAGTTATACGTTTCATTTCTTCATAACCCAAAAGAAGGCTAAACTCTTTATGATGCTCAAGGTTAATCAAATTATCACAATATTTGAACACGACTTGATCATGAAACAAATAGCATTGGAGATTTAAATGACCATGTTCATTGCAAAGTTCACAAGGAGCACGAAAAATATTGAATCTTTCAGCACATTCATCTAGCTCTTCTTGCAACAATTTAGTTTCTAAGTACTTATGCCTCTTGCAATATCTATCTTCCCTACTTGGTGTGTACTTGCAAACCCAATCTACTCCACAAAAATTGGCATATTTATAGGAGGCATTTTCATCATAACTAGTGCAATCATCATTAGCATCATGGATATTCAAAGAATTCGTACTAACAACATTGCAATCATGCTCATCATTCAAATATTTAGTGCCAAACATTTTATAGATTTCTTCTTCTAGCACTTGAGCACGATTTTCCTTTCCACCGTACTTACGAAAGATATTAAAAAGGTGAAGCGTATGAGACAAACTCAATTCCATTTTTTTTGTAATTTTCTTTTATAAACTAAAGTAGTGATAAAACAAGAAACTAAAAGACTCGATTGCAAGATCTAAAGATATACCTTCAAGCACTCACCTCCCCGGCAACGGCGCCAGAAAAGAGCTTGATGTCTACTACACAACCTTCTTCTTGTAGACATTGTTGGGCCTCCAAGTGCAGAGGTTTGTAGGACAGTAGCAAATTTCCCTCAAGTGGATGTCCTAAGGTTTATCAATCCGTAGGAGGCGTAGGATGAAGATGGTCTCTCTCAAGCAACCCTGCAACCAAATAACAAAGAGTCTCTTGTGTTCCCAACACACCCAATACAATGGTAAATTGTATAGGTGCACTAGTTCGGCGAAGAGATGGTGATACAGGTGGTATATGGATAGTAGATAATAGTTTTTGTAATCTGAAAATATAAAAACAGCAAGGTAACTAATAATAAAAGTGAGCGTAAACGGTATTGCAATGATAGGAAATAAGGCCTAGGGTTCATACTTTCGCTAGTGTAAGTTCCCTCAACAATACTAACATAATTGGATCACATAACTATCCCTCAACATGCAACAAAGAGTCACTCCAAAGTCACTAATAGCGGAGAATGAACGAAGAGATTATGGTAGGGTATGAAACCACTCAAAGTTATTCTTTCCAATCAATCCGTTGGGCTATTCCTATAAGTGTCACAAACAGCCCTAGAGTTCGTACTAGAATAACACCTTAAGACACAAATCAACCAAAACCCTAATGTCACCTAGATACTCCAATGTCACCTCAAGTATCTGTGGGTATGATTATACGATATGCATCACACAATCTCAGATTCATCTATTCAACCAACACAAAGGACCTCAAAGAGTGCCCCAAAGTTCTACCGGAGAATCACGACGAAAACGTGTGCCAACCCCTATGCATAGGTTCCCAATGTCACGAAACCCGCAAGTTGATCACCAAGACATACATCAGGTGGCACGTGGTATCCCATTGTCACCACAGATATCCACGGCAAGACATACATCAAGTGTTCTCAAATCTTTAAAGACTCAATCTGATAAGATTACTTCAAAGGGGAAACTCAATTCATTACAAGAGAGAAGAGGGGGAGGAGAAACATAGGATCCAACTATAATAGCAAAGCTCGCGATACATCAAGATCGTATCATCTCAAGAACACGAGAGAGAGAGAGAGATCAAACACATAGCTACTGGTACATACCCTCAGCCCCGAGGGAGAACTACTCCCTCCTCGTCATGGAGAGCACCGGGATGATGAAGTTGGCCACCGGAGAAGGATTGCCCCCTCCGGCAGGGTGCCGGAACGGGTCTAGATTGGTTTTTGGTGGCTACGGAGGCTTCTGGCAGCGGAACTCCTGATCTATGTTGCGTTCTGGAAGTTTTAGGGTACGATGATATATATGGGTGCAGGAAGTACGTCGGAGGAGCCACGAGGGCCCCACGAGGTAGGGCGCGCCCTAGGGGGGCGCCCCCCACCCTCGTGAGCACCTCCCATATCTCTTGACGTGGAGTCCAAGTCTATCTGGTGGCTTTTGTTCCAAAAATAACTTCTCGAGTTGATTTCATTCCGTTTTGACTCCGTTTGATATTCCTTTTCTTCAAAACACTGAAATAGGCATAAAACAGCAAATCTGGGCTGGGCCTCCGGTTAATAGGTTAGTCCCGAAAGTAATATAAAAGTGGATAATAAAGCCCAATATTACCCAAAACAGTAGATAATATAGCATGGAGCAATCAAAAATTATAGATACGTTGGAGACGTATCAGGCTGCGACATGTTGATCTTTCGAGGCCGGGCATGACCCAGACAAGTGTGTCCGGACAAAGGGGATCGAGCGTGTTGGGAAATGTGGTGCACCCCTACAGGGAAGTTAATCTATTCGAATAGTCGTGATCTTCGGTAACAAGACGACTTGGAGTTGTACCTTGACCTTATGATAACTAGAACCTGATACTTAATAAAACACACCCTTCCAAGTGCCAGATACAACCGGTGATCGCTCTCTCACAGGGCGACGAGGGGAGGATCATCGGTTAGGATTATGCTATGCGATGCTACTTGGTGAACTTACCATCTACTCTCCTCTACATGCTACAAGATGGAGGTTGCCAAAAGCGTAGTCTTCGATAGGACTAGCTATCCCCCTCTTATTCTGGCATTCTGCAGTTCAGTCCACATATGTTACCACCTTTTCCATTTGATACCAATGCATACATATGTAGTGTAGCTCCTTGCTTGTGAGTACTTTGGATGAGTACTCACGGTTGCTTTCCTCCCCCCTTTCCCTCTTTCTATACCCGATTGCTGCGACCAGACGTTGGAGTCCGGGAGCAAGACGCCACCATTGACGATGACTCCTACTACACTGGAGGTGACTACTACTACGTGCAGGCCGCTAACGACGACCAGGAGTAGTTTAGGGGGATCCCAGGCAGGAGGCCTACGCCTCTTTCGATTTGTGTCCCAGTTTGTGCTAGCCTTCTTAAGGCAAACTTGTTTAACTTATGTCTGTACTCAGATATTGTTGCTTCCGCTGACTCGTCTATGATCGAGCTCTTGTATTCGAGCCCTCGAGGCCCCTGGCTTGTAATATGATGCTTGTATGACTTATTTTATTTGTAGAGTTGTGTTGTGATATCTTCCCGTGAGTCTCTGATCTTGATCATACACGTTTACGTGTATGATTAGTGTACGATTGAATTGAGGGTGTCACATGTAGTGTCATAGATTAGTGATACAAGTTCTGATACTACAATTGCAAGAGGTCTAAGATTGTGGTATTCAACTAGCACGCACACGGCCACAACCAACGGGACAATTACCTCTATGAACTGACTCAATGCCTTTCCACAAACAACCCTGGTATGCTTATCCATCTCGGTTATCAATCACTATAGGAGATCCATGTCAATGGAATGCTAAACCAAAGTAGAATACAATATAGGCTTGATGAGCACCAAGCGTCCTTCCAGGGTAAGAAGGTTGGCTTTCCACGATGCCATTTGCCAAAATAAATCATTTCGATGCTAAATTGCAGTGTAGCCTTGGAAACCCTCTTGTAGGACAATAGATCCCAAGGTCTCTGCAGGGAAAATTGATAACACTGCATGGAAATTATGAGGCAATAGTTGGCAGGTGTGGAGGCATGCACTACATTGGGGCGTCATAGCACTTCTCACATTGGTAATGTGCCCATTAGGACCACCAAAGTAGTCGAACACCACATAGACATGTCGCACACCATGGGTGACAGGAAAATGGCGCTCAATCCTCCGACAAGGAAGTTGTTGCAACATACTATGGACATATCAGTTGCGCTGAGCGGAATAGCGCGTCCAGCGGTTCCATGACAAGAACGAACAACATGGGGGCCAAGGGAGAGAGGATTTATAGCACACACAGGGAAGGAGAATGCAGATTCAAGGTTGCATGATTGCGTGAAGATTTAGAAACTTGTAATGTGTTTAGGCCTTAATAACTCCATGCGTGCAACTTTTGTTGGGAAACATAGTAGAAAACAACAACAAAATCAGCCTATGAATCTAGTTCCCATGATCACTGTGAAGATGTACATACAAGGTTAGATCTGATCTCACAACCAAATGAATTGTAGCGGAAGAAGATTTGGTGAAGATCGCATTCTCGGCATCCCTCGTACCAACCCCTCGAACTAGAACTGAACGTACGGTAATTCTATCAGAATGCACATGTACAAATCCTTTGATCCAGCATGGCTTCACCGTCCAGAGCTATGCAATGTCGGAGAAGAACTAGAGGGTGGAGCATCCCTTCAGGGAGGACAGTAGTGGAGAACTAGAGAGAGAGAGAGAGAGAGAGAGGTGAGCCCCAACCTCAACGGGGAAATACACCCTGGCTTGGAGGAGGGGCTCCCTATTGGGAAACGTAGTAGAAAACAAAAAATTGTCCCTACGACCACCTAGGAACAATATGAAGATGCATATAGGTTTGGATCGACGATGGTTACCAACTCCGGAGTTGCAGCGGAAGAATACAAGTCGGTGTAGATAGTACTTGGAGTCCCTCGAACCGTTACTGATGATCTCGTGAACCACCCTCGAACGATCCCTTGAACGGACGACCAAAAGCACGGCCTCTCTACTTGGTTGCAAGCGTACGGTCTTCACGGTCCAACAGCGCTTCGCCGTCCAGAGCTAATCATTTCCGGAGAATTAGAGGGAGGATGTTAGAACCACACTAGACTTCTAATTATGAGGATCATAGGATCTAGGTCAAGCTCTAATTGAACAACTAGGATCAGCTAGAACTAGAACTAGAGGAACTAGAGGAGGCTCCAAAACTTGTGCCTTCAAAGTGTCTTGGACCTCTAGTATATATAGGTTGAGGGGAGAGGGAGGGGCGCCACAAGGAGGGGCGGTACTCCCCTCCTTGCGCCAGCCAAAAGGGGGAAGGAGGAGCCCTTCCTCCACCCCAATTCGGCCTCCCTCAAGGGGGAAAGGGGCGCCTCCCCTACATGGGCCCTTATAGCCCAATTCTCTCTCCACAGTTTGGCCTTTTAAGGCCCGTTGATATTAAATTAAATATAAAAGCCCTCTAATAATTACTAGAGCATTTTGTATATAATTTAACATCTTCAGAAACATTTTCCACCTATATATTATTTATTAGTAATACACGGTATTGCCCGATAAACTCTGAAACCCTTCTGGTGACCCCGAAACGCTTTTGGTTCTTCTCGTAACTATTCTAAATATTAATGAAACAATTTCAGAAATAAATCCTCCATACTCTCGTCCTACTAAAACTCAGCAGATCGTGATTACCTTAAGCTTATGACCCAGTAGGTTCGATAAATCATAAACATGAATGGAAGTCCTTCGTTCAATGACCAACAGCAGAACCGTGGACGTCCATATCGATCCCTATGAGTACACGAATGACATTCAAGTGAACCTATGGTTATCATGTGATGTTCCCTTTGCTTCATGATACTTTAAAACACCCGGTATGCATCAATATCCTCCTAAGTCATGCACATGCTCACCATACCACTGATCTCGTTGCCTGTTTTCTTCTTCTTTCTCGTTGAAATGTTACGGCATCCCCGTGACATAGTTACCTATGCCTGGCCAAGCGATGATGGATACCTTCACACTAAGAGGGCCTTAAGAATATCTCTCCATCGTCGGAGGAGCAAATTCCACTCTCGAGCTATCTAGTCGCTCGTCAAACTTTCCGATGAACCCATAAGTTATCGTTATGATCACCGTGTTACTAATGACGTTTGAGCGACCCCAAAGTCCAGCGTACAATAGAAAGTGACTAGGATACTCTCATGGTCCGAGGAACTAAAAACACATACTAATACTTTGTGTTATAACAATTGATTTCAGACGATATTATCTCAAAGTATAAAAAACAAGTTTGGGTCGATTCAATATGATCGTTCTTCTAACATCATACTCTCAATGTTGTTTTAGAACTATCGTTACACTTAAAGATATCCTAAGATCCGGAAAACATGATCACGAGCAACACTTGAGACAGTCTTAGAGACAAGACTAGGAACCTATTCTTTACCGTTTATCATTCCACACGTGCATTGTAACATCCCAAATTTTCAATTTTGAATGTTATACACTAGATCATCATTGCATATCATATTTATTGCATTTTGGCCGATCCTAGAAATTTTTCGCAACTCAAGGACCCTCGGAGAGAGTTGGGGATTTCATTATTTTCATATTTGAGTTGTCTCAAATTTAGAAAATAGGATCTTTGATTTTATTTATTTTATCTTCAATTATTTCTGCTACAAAAATATGAGAGAGGGAATAAAATGACTTTCCCAAAATAAAGAAATATTGAGGATTTAATAAAAAAATCAAATAAGATTTATTTGGTTTTATTTGCTATTTCATTTGAATTTAGGAAAAAAAATGTGCGTTTTTCAAACTTGCATTTAGGCCCCAAATAAATGTTCACTTCGTCCGGCTTGATTTTAGAACTCGGGTAAAATTTATTTCGGGATTTTTGGAGTCAGTTTAGTATTTCTTTCGTTAGTTTTTCTGCCCGGAATTAATTTAAAAAAAATTCCGAACCGACTCCGGGCCGTACCCGAGCGGGACTCCGCCCGGGGGGGGGGGCCTTTATAAGCCGCTCGCCCGAGCCGCCGAAGCCCACCAGCGCCTCAGCCCCGCAGCCCGCCCGCGCGCCCCAAACCCTAGCGCCGCTGACCCCGCCGCCCGCGTCGCCGCTGCCTCGCCGCCGACCCCGCCGCCCCGCCGCCCAAGGTAGCCGCCGTCACCGGCGGTTTTCCTCGGAAAACCGCCCGGTTTTTTTAAAAACTGTGGTTTTTTTTAAGATCCGTTTTTTTATTACAACTGTTTTTTTACGGTTTAGTTTATTTAGCGAGCGTTCGCTCGTTCGTTCGTTTTAACGAATGTGTTCGTCGTCTAGATCCATATAAAGAACGTTCGTTCGTTAATCTGTTCGTCGTTTTTCTTTTTCTCGGATTTTCCACGATTATTTCTGATCGCGATTTCTGGTCCGATTTTTGTTTTAGTATAACTTTTCGCTCGTTTATCGGAATCAGGCGATTCAAGCGCCTGGAGTTTCGTCTCGAAACCCTATTTCCGTTTAACCAACTTAAACAAGTTTTTGCTTCTATAAAATTGCCTTAGATCCAGAATAGTAAATGAAGCCTGTTTCTTTTGCTGTTTGTCTTTCGTTGCTTCGTTCGATTGGATTCTTTTTGCCAACCGGAGTTCTTAAGTTGAACCTTCTGGTTAGATCTCTTATTTGAGTTTTACCTGTGCATTAGATGAGTACTTATTGTGTGCTTGTTTATTTGCGATAGAGTACCCGGAGTGCGCCGCTTGTTACTTCGAATCGCTAGGTTTCCCGGATCATCAGCAAGGCAAGTAACACTTTGATCATACCTCCTACTACCTAGTTTTATTGCATTAGGTCAATCCTTACACATTGCATGATTAGGATCTAACTAAATTGTGGGTTTGGGAAGTAGTTGAGGTAGTACCTATTACCTGTTTATTATCAAACCTTTGGGAGTTACTTCTACGTTGCTTATTATGCCATGCTATGCTAGTAGACGTGGATTGGGTGAGTGTATCCATGACATATGTGAGTTGGTTAATTAATGGTTTATTTAAGGTGGCAACTTAAGCACACATCTGGGTGGATTGAGGTACCTGGGTATTCCAGGATTGCCTGTTTTCTTTTGGACCGCCACCCAGGTTCAAAGGGATCATGAGATTATTCATGCTAGAAACTTCCGTGTGCAGCCACAAGCTATTATGGGCTCTAGCATAGTTGACTAAGTCGTGTGAACTCTTACAGTGGTAGACTAGCAGATGTAGGGGATGTAGGTGGTACGGTCTACCCATCGTAAGGTGCTAGCGCTTCTGAAAGACTATGTCTCGGTCATCCGTTTCTCAAACACCATGTAGTGCGAGAAATCCAACGGAGAAGATCGAGTCTTGTGGGGAAAAGTGCGCAAACCTCTGTAGAGTGTATAAACTAATCATGGTTAGCCGTGTCCCCGGTTATGGACATCTTGAGTATCTAGTACCTGGATTATCATGTGAATCTCAACATGTTACTATAAAATTTAATATTGATGGGTTTGTTTAATGATGATGTTTAATTGGGATTGAGGATGCTGTCAACCATTCTCAATGTTTAACAACTACCATGATAGTTAAACAAATTTATTCCTTTGCGGTAGGGAAAATTTAGCTTTTCGCAAAACTGTAAGCATAGAGCTTTCCACCAGCCAAATATGCATGTAGAATAACTGTTTCTCTCCATTACTCTCTATGTGTTACATTGCCAGTATATTCCATGTGTTGACCCGTTTCGGGTTGCAATATTAATGTTGCAGACTTTTCAAACGATGATTAAGGAGTTTTAGGTCGTGGTTCTATACTCAGTGATGCCGTTGGAGTTGATGGACTCACTTATCTTCCAAGCCTTCTGCTATTATCGTTATTAGATGGCCTTAAGCCATATTTATTGTAATAAGTTCTCTATTGAGACACTCGATGTAATAAGTATGTGATTGCTACTCTGTTATAAATCCTTCAAGTATTGTGTGGTGTCAGCATTACTGATCCAGGGATGACACCGGAGCACAGAGATTGGACCGTTTAAGGTCTGGTCACTACAAGATGGTATCAGAGCACACGCTGACTGTAGGACATGACCAGTAATCTAAAGACCTAGATCACTACTCAATCTCTTCTCTTTCTGACTCCTCATCTTTTCTACTCTTTTAGGATGGTAGATGCAAGGAACAAGTTCACGCAACCGGATGAAGATACACCCTTTGGACGTCACTTGAAGGAAGTCACTAGATATCTGAACATAGGAGTACCAAGCTTCACCGGAACCTACAACGCCACTTTACCTGAAGAAGAGCGCTGGATGATTCAAGTTCAAGTTCCAGGAACGACGTTCATGCCAATCACTGAGCCCATGGAGTTTTCTTTTGATGCACCAACTTGGAGTCTAGGAAAGAGCATGGCAGCTCACATCGCCATGGGACGCATTGGATTAGTCTACCGAAATGATCTCAAGGATACTATCTACCAGATTTGTGGGCGCCGAGATGAGCACTGGGAGATGATCAGCACCAGAAAGGATAGATCAATTGTAGCTTTTATCCAGGAGTTAAACCAGCACATTCGATGTCAAGAGAACCAGATGTGCACCGACATGATAGACCTGAAGAAGGCAAAGACAAGAACCAAGGAACTGGAGGAAGAACGCAAGGCTACACATGAAGATTATGAAGAGGAAATTGAAGTATTAGTGGATAATAATGCCGACCTAACAATGAAGATTGGAATATTTATGGGGGGCCCTACACCAGTAGAAGAAGACGAAGAACCCAAGGAGATTCGCCCGGAAGACTACATCATCATCGACGACACCGACTCGGATCCAGATGATAGCGATGATGACTATGTTGATGAAGCTAGAGCAGATATCATGGAGTCTGCAACCGAAGAATATTTCTAGTAGACCACCTCATTAGTAGTAGTAGTCCACCATGTAAATGTTATAGTCTGAGCACTTTTGCAATAGTTAGATCGATTGTATGCCCTTGTTTGATTGAATGAATGAAGTGAATTGTTTGCTTTTGCCTCATGTGCATATGGGTAGTGTTTTCTCTTTAGACCCCCTCTATTCTTAAATCTCATCTTTTATAAACCCTCAGATGCCTCCGAGACGTGACCCCGGATTTACCTTTCCACCGGAGCTCACCCAGTTGATCCAGTAGCAGAACACATTGATGCAGTTGCTAGTCCAGAATCAGAATCAAGGGAACAACAACAACAACCCACCACCACCACCTGTTGATCACTTAGCCCGTTTTCTTAGGCTGAATCCGCCAGTGTTTTCCAGTAGCACCGAGCCGGTAGTAGCAGATGATTGGCTCCGCAAGACAGCTAGAGAGTTGACCACAGCAGGATGCACGGATGCGGAGAAGGTGAAGTTTGCCGCACATCAGCTTGAAGGACCCGCAGCATCATGGTGGGAGAACTTCACAGCTACTTTCCCTGTCGATACTATCACATGGGACCAGTTTCAGCAGGCTTTTCGAACTGCCCATGTTTCAGCAGGAGCTATGGCCATGAAGAAGCGAGAGTTTCGCAACTTGCACCAAGGAGGACGGACAGTTGGCCAGTATGTGGAGGACTTTAGTAAGTTAGCACGTTATGCCCCAGATGACGTTGCTACGGACGCAGCTAAGCAAGAGAAATTTCTGGAAGGACTGAATGATGAGTTGAGCATGCAGTTGATGATAGCAACCTTCAACAACTACCAGGAGTTGGTAGATCGTGCTCTCATGATTGAAGGGAAGCAGCAGCAAATTGAGAATCGCAAGAGGAAGTATGCACAAGGAAAGTACAATTCAGGAGCTCAGCAGAAGCCATGATTTACCCCTAGGCCGGGAGGACATTTTCAGCATACCCATGGAGGGGGTAGATCGCACAATCACAATGGCCCCAAGAACGGTAATGGGAATGGAGGAAGCAACGGCCAAAACCGCACCAACCCATCGACCCTAGCCAAGAAAGACCTGAGCCAAGTTACTTGCTTTAAGTGCCAGAAGACCGGACATTATGCCAATGAATTTCCTGAATCACAGAATGGAAATGGCAATGGAAGCTCTGGGAAGAAGACGAACCCTTTCAACATGGGACAGCTGAACCACATTAACGTGGAGGAGGTTGAAGAGCAGCCGGATGCAGTAATCGGTAAATTTTTGGTTAAGTCATTTACTGCACTCGTTCTTTTCGATACTGGTGCATCGCATTCATACATATCAAGGGGATTTGTGGATAAGTATGAATTGCCAACCCAAGCCCTTAGGTCACCCATGTTAGTAACCTCGCCTGGAGCAGAATATATGGCTAGTCTATGGTGTGATCGGTTACCATTAAGGATTGGTAACTATGTTTTTCCCTCGGACCTAATAGTATTGGAATCCCAAGGATTGGATGTGATATTAGGCATGGATTGGTTGTCAAAGTATGAAGGGAATATTGAATGTGCCAGTAAGTCAATTTTGCTTACCACCCCAGAAGGGAGAAGGATCAAGTACGTATCCCGACATGTGCCAAAGAGGACTCAAATAAATTGTTTAACCAGAGTTGTGCAGGAGGAAGTACCAGTAGTGAAGGATTTCCCCGAAGTATTTCCAGAAGAGTTGCCAGGCATGCCACCGGATAGAGATATTGAGTTTTTGATTGAGCTTTTGCCAGGCACAGGGCCAATATCAAAGAGACCATATAGGATGCCTACAAAGGATTTGGTGGAAATTAAGAAGCAAATTAAGGAGTTACTGGATAAAGGATATATTCGCCCAAGTTCTTCACCTTGGGGATCGCCAGTACTTCTAGTAGAAAAGAAGGATGGATCGTTAAGGATGGTTGTCGATTATCGAGGATTGAATGAAGTAACCATCAAGAACAAGTACCCACTACCGATGATCAATGATCTGTTTGATCGATTGCAAGGAGCTAAGGTATTTTCCAAGATCGATCTGCGATCAGGATACCACCAGTTGAAGATTCGGGAACAGGATATACCCAAGACGGCTTTTACCACCAGGTATGGGCTGTACGAGTATACCATTATGTCATTTGGTCTGACTAATGCACCTGCATATTTTATGAACATGATGAACAAAGTGTTTATGGAGTTCTTGGATAAGTTCGTCGTAGTGTTCATTGATGATATCCTGGTTTACTCAAAGAATGAAGAGGAGCATAAGGAACATTTGCGTTTGGTTCTTGGAAAGCTCAGAGAACATCAATTATATGCCAAGTTTAGCAAATGTGAGTTTTGGTTGAAGGAAGTTAGATTTCTCGGACACGTTATATCCGGAGAAGGTATAGCCATAGATCCCACTAAAGTTGATACCGTGACCAAGTGGGAAGCACCAACCACCGTGGGAGAGATCCGGAGTTTTCTTGGACTCGCAGGATACTACCGGAGGTTTATTGAGAATTTCTCAAAGATTGCGAAGCCTATGACGGAGTTGTTGAAGAAGGATACCAAGTTCATATGGACGAGGAATGTGAGGCTAGTTTTCAGGAGTTGAAGAAACGTTTGGTTACCTCACCAGTGTTGATTTTGCCAGACCAGACCAAGGATTATGAGGTGTATTGCGACGCTTCACGTCGAGGACTTGGAGCAGTGCTTATGCAGGAAGGGAGAGTTGTTTCATATGCCTCACGACAGCTTAAGCCTCATGAGTTGAATTATGCTACGCATGATTTGGAGTTAGCAGCCGTAGTGCATGCACTGAAGACTTGGAGACATTTTCTGATTGGAAACCATTGCGAAGTGTATACGGATCATAAGAGTCTGAAGTATATTTTCACACAGAAGGAGTTGAATCTCAGACAAAGGAGATGGTTGGAGCTCATCAAGGATTATGATATGAGATTGCATTATCACCCTGGAAAGGCTAACGTAGTAGCTGACGGGTTGAGCCGTAAGAGCCACGTCAACACCTTAATGACGGGAGATTTACCAAGGGAATTAGCCGAAAATCTTCGAGAGCTATGTTTGGAAATAGTCCCGAGAGGCTATGTAGCAGCATTGGAAATTCAGTCTACATTGATGGATAAAATTAGATAAGCCCAAAGGACTGACAAGGAGATTGCTTCTATTAAGGAGAAAATTAGCAAAGGAAAAGCTAAGGGATTTCGTGAGGATGAGCACGATACGATATGTTTTGAAGACCGTGTTTATGTGCCAAATGATTCGGAGATCAGGAAGTTAATTTTACAAGAGGCCCATGATTCACCATATTCGATTCACCCAAGAAATACCAAGATGTATTTGGATTTGAAGGATATTTTCTAGTGGACCGGAATGAAGAAGGATATTGCGGAGTACGTAGCAGTTTGTGATGTATGTCAGAGAGTGAAGGCAGAGCATCAGAAGCCAGCAAGATTGCTACAACCATTGTTGATACCCGAATGGAAGTGGGATAAGCTAGGCATGGATTTTATTACAGGATTGCCTAGAACACATTCAGGCTATGACTCGCTATGGGTTCTAGTCGATCGTTTGACAAAGGTAGCTCATTTCATTCCAGTGAAGACTACCTATACCAGTGCAAAGTTGGCAAAGATATACATGACCAGGATCGTATGTCTGCATGGAGTTCCAAGGAGCATTGTATCAGATAGACGAGCCCAGTTCACTTCCAAGTTCTGGAATCAGTTGCATGAGACTTTGGAACCAGACTAGAGTTTAGCACAGCTTTCCACCCGCAGATAGATGGACAGACTGAGAGAGTCAACCAGATCTTGGAGGATATGCTAAGAGCTTATGCGCTAGATTACGGATCTAGTTGGGACGAGAATTTGTTGTATGCAGAATTCTCTTACAACAACAGCTATCAATCCAGTTTGAAGATGGCCCCTTTCGAAGTCTTGTACGGAAGGAGGTGCAGGACCCCACTGTCCTAGGATGAAGTTGGAGATCGCCAGTTGTTTGGACCGGATCTGATAAAGGAATCTGAACAGAAAGTGAAATTAATTCGTGACAGGCTAAAGGTAGCTCAATCCAGGCAGAAGAGTTATGCAGATTCTAAACGCAAGGAGACAGTTTACGAAGTTGGAGACCGAGTTTATCTTCGAGTATCACCACTTCAAGGAGTTAACCGCTTTGGAGTTAAGAGAAAACTAGCGCCACGTTTTGTACGCCCATACAAAGTTTTGGAACGTATGGGAGAAGTAGCCTACAAGTTGGAATTACCCGAAGGACTGTCAGGAGTTCACGGCGTGTTTCATGTGTGCCAGTTGAAGAAGTGCCACGCAGAGATGGCTGACATACCGCTGAGAGATATGGTACCACTGGAAGCAATTCAGTTGGACAGTGATTTGACCTATGAGGAGAAACCAGTTAAGATTCTAGAGTATGCCAATCGAGTCACCCGCAGCAAGGTTATCAAGTTTTGCAAGGTTCAGTGGAGCCACCACTCGGAGGATGAAGCCACCTAGGAACGAGAGGAAGAATTGCTGAAAGACCATCCTCACATATTTTCTAGCCAACCTGAATCTCGAGGGCGAGATTCATCTTAAGGGGGGTAGGTTTGTAACATCCCAAATTTTCAATTTGGAATGTTATACACTAGATCATCATTGCATATCATATTTATTGCATTTTGGCTGATCCTAGAAATTTTTCGCAACTCAAGGACCCTCGGAGAGAGTTGGGGATTTCGTTATTTTCATATTTGAGTTGTCTCAAATTTTGAAAATAGGATCTTTGATTTTATTTATTTTATCTTCAATTATTTCTACTACAAAAATATGAGAGAGGGAATAAAATGACTTTCCCAAAATAAAGAAATACTGAGGATTTAATAAAAAAATCAAATAAGATTTTATTTGGTTTTATTTGCTAATTTATTTGAATTTAGGAAAAAATATGCGTTTTTAAAAATTGCATTTAGGCCCCAAATAAATGTTCACTTCGTCCGGCTTGATTTTAGAAGTCGGGGAAAATTTATTTCGGGATTTTTGGAGTCCGTTTAGTATTTCTTTCATTAGTTTTTCTGTGCGGAATTAATTTAAAAAAATCCGAACCGACTCCGGGCCGTACCCGAGCGGGACTCCGCCCGGGGGGGGGGGGGGGGGGGGGCCTTTATAAGCCGCTCGCCCGAGCTGCCGAAGCCCACCAGCGCCTCAGCCCTCAGCCCGCCCGCGCGCCCCAAACCCTAGCGCCGCCGACCCCGCCGCCCGCGCCGCTGCCGCCCCGCCGCGCCTCCTCGCCGCCGCCCTGCCTCGCCGCTGACCCCGCCGCCCCGCCGCCCGAGGTAGCCACCGTCACCGGTGGTTTTCCTCAGAAAACCGCCCGGTTTTTTTAAAAAACGCGGTTTTCTTAGATCCGTTTTTTATTAGAACGGTTTTTTTACGGTTTAGTTTATTTAGCGAGCGTTCGCTCGTTCATTCGTTTTAACGAATGTGTTCGTCGTTTAGATCCAGATAACGAACGTTCGTTCGTTAATCTATTCGTCGTTTTTCTTTTCCTCGGATTTTCCGCGATTATTTCTGATCGCGATTTCTGATCCGATTTTCGTTTTAGTATAACTTTTCGCTGGTTTGTCGGAATCAGGCGATTCAAGCGCCTGGAGTTTCGTCTCGAAACGCTCTTTCCGTTTAACCAAATTAAACAAGTTTTTTCTTCTGTAAAAATTGCCATAGATCCAGAATAGTAAACGAAGCCTGTTTCTTTTGTTGTTTGTCTTTCGTTGCTTCGTTCGATTGGATTCTTTTTGCCAACCGGAGTTCTTAAGTTGAACCTTCTGGTTAGATCTCTTATTTGAGTTTTACCTGTGCATCAGTTGAGTACTTATTGTGTGCTTGTTTGTTTGTGATAGAGTACCCGGAGTGCGCCGCTTGTTACTTCGAATCGCTAGGTTTCCCGGATCATCAGCAAGGCAAGTAACACTTTGATCATACCTCCTACTACCCAGTTTTATTGCATTAGATCAATCCTTACACATTGCATGATTAGGATCTAATTAAATTGTGGGTTTGGGAAGTAGTTGAGGTAGTACCTATTACCTGTTTATTATCAAACCTTTGGGAGTTACTTCTACGTTGCTTATTATGCCATGCTATGCTAGTAGACGTGGATTGGGTGAGTGTATCCATGACAGATGTGAGTTGTTAATTAATGGTTTATTTAAGGTGGCAACTTAAACACACATCTGGGTGGATTGAGGTACCTGGGTATTCCAGGATTGCCTGTTTTCTTTTGGACCGCCACCCAGGTTCAAAGGGATCATGAGATTATTCATGCTAGAAACTTACGTGTGCAGCCACAAGCTATTATGGGCTCTAGCATAGTTGACTAAGTCGTGCGAACTCTTACAGTGGTAGACTAGCAGATGTAGGGGATGTAGGTGGTACGGTCTACCCATCGTAAGGTGCTAGCGCTTCTGAAAGACTATGTCTCGGTCATTCGTTTCTCGAACACCATGTAGTGCAAGAAATCCAACGAAGGAGATCGAGTCTTGTGACGAAAAGTGCGCAAACCTCTGTAGAGTGTATAAACTAATCATGGTTAGCCGTGTCCTCGGTTATGGACATCTTGAGTATCTAGTACCTGGATTATCATGTGAATCTCAACATGTTACTATAAAATCTAATTTTGATGGGTTTGTTTAATGATGATGTTTAATTGGGATTAAGAATGCTGTCAACCATTCTCAATGTTTAACAACCACCATGATAGTTAAATAAATTTATTCCTTTGCAGTAGGGAAAAATTAGCTTTTCGCAAAACTGTAACCATAGAGCTTTCCACCAGCCAAATATGCATGTAGAATAGCTGTTTCTTTCCATTACTCTCTATGTGTTACATTGCGAGCATATTCCATGTGCTGACCCGTTTCGGGCTGCAACGTTAATGTTGCAGACTTTTCAGACGATGACTAAGGAGTTTTAGTTCGTGGTTCTATACTTAGTGATGCCGTTGGAGTTGATGGACTCATTTATCTTCCAAGCCTTCCGCTGTTATCGTTATTAGATGGCCTTAAGCCATATTTATTGTAATAAGTTCTCTATTGAGACAGTCGATGTAATAAGTGTGTGATTGCTACTCTATTATAAATCCTTCAAGTACTGTGTGGTGTCAGCATTACTGATCCAGGGATGACACCGGATCACAGAGATTGGACCGTTTGAGGTCTGGTCGCTACATGCATATAATTTTTCCACTTAATCGCATATTCTAGAATCATAGCAGTTATATCATGAAATATAAACTCTAAATTATGAACACGGAAATATAATAATACAATATTATTACCTCCCGGGCATATTTCCAATAGTCTTCCAATTGTACCAGAGTCAATAATCAAATTAGCACATTTTATTTTACACCAATGGCAATTCGGTGTTTGTCCATTCTTGGCTTGTAGTATAGCCTTCATCCTATCAGATCTTGACAGCTTCATATCCGTGTGTATTATTTGCATATTTATGCATCTATCATGCTCTTCACAAGAATTCATAATTTATATGAAACAGGCTTTGCATATATTAAATCACTGGTAAAGCCGTTGATTCCTTTATGTGAAACAGGCTTTGTATATATCACATATTTTAGTTTTTTTTCTTCAGTTTTATTTGTGTTTTTTCATTTTCTTTGTTCTTTCTGGCTTTTTGATTCTTCGTAGGTTTCTTCATTTTTGTTTTTTCCTTTATTCTTTACAGGTTTTCTTTGCTATATTCCAGTCTTTTACTCTTTTTTATTTTCTTTTTTTGGTTTTATTTTGTTCTTTCTTCATTTTCATTGGGTTTTTTCTTTCATTTCCATTTTTTTATTTTGTTTTGGTTTTCTTTATTTCTTTCCTGGTTTTCATTGGCTTTCTTCGTTTTTTCTTGTTTCTTTCTTGGTTTTCATTGCATCCATTCTTTTGCATTGGTTTTCTTTCTTTTTCATTTTCTTTTTTATGTTTTTTTGTTTTTATTGGGTTCCTTTGTTTCTCTTGTAGATTTTCATCGATTTCTTTTTTTCAACACATGCAAACATTTTTCAGTACACATTCTATATTTTTTGTATACATCAGAAACATATTTATATACATGTTTAATATTACTAAAATATATTATTAACAGTTTTTCATAACTAATACATTTTTTACTAATATTTTGCATACATATGTACATTTATGTTATATATCTAATACATTTGTATATACACGTTTAACATCTTGTAAATACAAGATTAACATTATTTCTAACACATGGTCTACATTTTTCAATACGCGGGGATTTTTTTTAGTGGCAATAAACAGTTTTCCACACACAGTATACATTTTTTGTATACTCCGAGAACATGTTTTACATACACATTTAAAATATTTTTAAAAACATGATCAACATTTTTCATACACATTGTATTTGTTTTGTAGTATATATATTTCATATATATGACAAACATTTTTAATACACATTTAGCATTTTTCAAATGCTTGATTAATATACTTTAAATACTTTATTATCATTTTCTTCAAATGCTGGATTAACATTTAAAAAATATGTGATCAACATTTTCATGGATATTCTCTATTTCTTGTATAAATTTTTCATATATATGAGAAACATTTTCTCTATACACATTTAACATTTTCTAACAACATGATCAACATTTCTCGTACACACTTTTTTCTGTTTTATATATAGTTTTCGTATAGATGTAAAACATTTTTTATACACCTTTAACATTTTTCAAAAGCTTGATAACATTTTTCAAATACATGATTAATATTTTTTTTCAAATGTTCGATTAACATGTTTTAAATTCGTGATCAACATTTTTCATACACATTGTATGTTTTTTTATATGAGAAACATTTTCTCCATACACATTTAACATTTTTAAATGCTTAATTAACATTTTCTATAAAATGCCTTATGGTAAGTGTTTCTGTAATGTACATCTAAAATATTTGAAAGTTTCAAAAATATAGAAAACGAAAAAAAACAAGCCAGTGGCCTCCCGCGCTGGGCCGGCCCATTTAGTGAGAAGCCTGATGCGACTGCAACCTATGTCTTGCTATAAGCGAGGCATAGGTGCGCCCATACATGTGGATTACATGTGCTCATCAGAGGTACCTCTGCTTCGTCAGTGTCCTATGCCTTCCTTCTCAGTTCAAGTGTCATCGAGTTTGCTTCGGCTCCTATGGATTGTCGAGCAGATAGCAGTTATCTTTTACTTGTGTCCTTCAGTGTGTTGCTCCTTCAGAGCCTGTACCGCATCATCGTTTGGACTTTGTACTCTGTTAGTCCATTTGGGAATGAAATTGTTGACTTTTGATACCTTGTTTACACCGCTCTCTGCAATCATCCTCCTCTGCTTCGTTCTGGCTTAATGGCTTAATGCTATGAACTTTGCTTCGGTACACCTTCTAGAAAAGTTTACGGATTTTAATGCAGATTAAAAGTGAAGATTAGAAGATACCCCTTTAATCAATAAGGATAATATAGTCTTTTACATCCAAATAAATCTATTCTATATGTTTCATCTGCAGGCTAATATGGCGATAGCCTTTTTAAGTAACTTTACGGAAATGTTAACGCCCACACGTGTGGGCACCCACACGTGTGGATCCGCGTCCGTTCGTGAGCGCACGAATTTTGGCATATTTCTAGTGCCATGTAGGACTGGCCTGGTGTGTGGGCGTTCAGTCGGTCGTCCACACGGCCGTTTCACCACACAGAAGGGGCTGGTGTGTGGGCGTTCAGCAGTTCGCCCACACGCCACTTTGCACGCACACACAAGAGCTAGTGTGTGGGCATTTGGCATCTTGCCCACACGTCATTTTCCTCTCCCACACCCAAGCTGCTAGTTGCCATGTGTTTTTGCACTGCACATGGCAACTGCCCCTAGTGTGCTTTTATAAGCAGGTGGCAACTCTCTTTTTTACCCGAGTTTGCCATGTGTTTTGCAGGGTACACGGCAACTGCCTAGTGTGCACGTAAGCAGATGGCAATTTTCTTTTACCGAGTTGCCATATGTTTTTGCATGATACATGGCAACTGCCCTAACGTGCATGTACATGGCAACTGCCCTAACGTGCACGTAAGCAGATGGCAACTCTTTCTTTTTACATGGCAACTGCCCTAGCATGCTTGTGAGCACATGGTAACTCTCTCAACTACCTAGTGTTAGTATGTGGCAACTCCTAAAGTTATGAAATCATGGCAACTACATTAGATCAGACCATACATGGCAACTGCAATTGAGCAACCATGGCAACTGCAGTTGTCCGACATGGCAACCGTAGTTCAGCGACATGGCAACTGCAATTAAACGAATATGGACGAGGGTCTGGACCATGGCAACTGCGGGCGCGCGGTGACCGTCACGCGTGGCGTGCGGGACCAGGAGGTACGAGGCCTGACATACGGGCGTGTGGGCGTTATCAACTTCGCCCACACGCACGCGTGTGAGAGGAATGGGAGGGAAAAAAAGAGGCGTGTGGGCGCTAATTGTTTTGCCCACACGTAGGTGTGTGGGTTGTTCCTCTTATACACCATATAAAATGTGTGGGCGGACTCCCTAATGCCCACACGTGTGGCACTTATCGGCGTTCTAACTTTAAGATTCGTGTAAACTTGTAAGGGGGTGTACCGAAGCAAAAGGCGTGTTTTTTTTACTGCTCTGATGAAATTCCTAAACTGAAACGTCCGTTGTCTTGGCAATGTGGACAAGTGTTGGCTCGTCTGTAATACCATAACCTCCTGCGGCCCAAATGTTGTTTGTTTTCAGAAAACCAAGCTCGAGGATATTTCCATGTTCAAGATCAAATCTCTTCTTCCAAGTCGACTGCACTCGCATGCTCTATCTTCTGGTGGGATTTCGATAGCGTAGGATCAGGCGAATGTCACCTGTCATACTCATAAATTCCGTAGCACTGTCCAGGTATCCTCAGTTTCAAGCAACTTATCAGCACTGTTAACCACTGTTTATGCTCCTTGTAACCAAGAAAGGTCGTTTTGTCCAAGTCACGGATCAACTTGCCTGCTCTGTCAATGAAGCATGGATGATTGTGAGAGATTTTAACATGTATATATAGATATGATCATGAGAAGTCCAGTTGCCGCATCAATTGACAATGCTCTGGATGACATTGACGTCGCCAATAGAATTTTTACCTGTTCAAATAAGAGAAGGAATCCTACTCTGGTCTAGACAGGGTGCTTGTCAATGCGGATTGGAATTTATGCTTCCTCCAAACTTCTGCTAGGGTTGAGACTGCTATTACATCGGATCAGACACCCATCTTGGTGGAGTTTAACAGAGAGACACCAAAATGCAGATTATTTCGGTTTGAAAACCACTGGGTGGACATGGAGGAAACCAGAAACATTATACAGGAAGGGTGGGCTAGGGGCACCAGGCACATCAGCTCGTCAACCTCACTAATCAGCTTAAAATTGGGGCGCATCAGGGGATTCAGGGCTGCTCTCAGGAATTGGAGCCGTCAAAAGGCGTTGTTGTTCAGGCCAATTGGGGCGCATCAGGGCTCCAAACTTACTCTGGTCCGTCCCAATTGACAATAACAAACGGGCTGGGGTTCACCTTCAGTAAGTTTGCTTCGGCAAAGGCTGAGAAGCTGACTCTCTGGCAGACTGCAATGTAGCGAAGAAGAGCAAAGATCAGATGGTGTGTTGCAGGAGATGAAAACAGCCAGTTTTTACATGCTGCTGCCAACCATCAGGTCGCAGCTGGGTCGAGCATTTTGGCATCACTGACAGCGTCACTTATTTCCGAACGGAGCGAATACTGTTTACAGAGATTTGCTAGGACAACCCTCTCCATCCGTCGCTCCTGTTCAGAAATTAATCCCCGGTAGTGAAGGGCATGATGCACCTGCACCCAGCCGATGAACAGCCCGGAGTCGTCTGCCTCCGTGCAAACTTCCGGAATCACAGGGTCCAGCCGAGACAAGGCGACTTCTGTGGCGTGAACCGTTTGTTGTGCTGGATGCTATTCGCTTCCGCACAGCGAACGATGTCAGGCATTGACAGGTTATTCAATTCCCTCCGACACAAATTCATAGGAAGTGTTTTTTACCGCAATTTGCATCCAGATTCAGTTCACTGCTCCGTTTTTGTGCATAGTTTACCGCTCTGCTGTTGCTTTCTCAAATACTCCTCCAGAGCAGTAAACTGAATCCACAAGCATGAGCCGAACAACTGCCATCTGTCAAAATTCGTTTGCCAATTTCAGCCACACGGGCAACAGGTGACGCGTCAGTGATTCAAATCTCCTGTGCAATGACTCAAAGAGACAGCAGCATATTTGGGAATTCAGAGAGATTACTGAATTTCTTCCATGAACATGAACACAACACAGGGTACATCAACAACTAGACGGAACACCTTCACATCACTAATCAGACGAACACTACACAGCACACATCCTAAACGACAGAGAGCGCATCTCTCTTAAGCTTTCTTCGGGGTGGCGGCCTTCTTGGGCGACTTGGCGGCCTTCTTGGGGGACTTGGGCGCCTGGCCCTCCTTCTCCGCCGTCTTCTTGGGGAGCAGCACGGGGTTGATCTTGGGGATGACGCCGCCGTGCGCGATGGTGACGCCGGCCAGCAGCTTGCCGAGCTCCTCGTCGTTCCGGACGGCGAGCAGCAGGTGGCGCGGGATGATGCGGCTCTTCTTGTTGTCCTTGGCGGCGTTGCCGGCGAGCTCCAGCAGCTCGGCGGCGAGGTACTCGAGGACGGCGGCGAGGTAGACGGGGGCGCCGGTGCCGACGCGCTGGGCGTAGCGGCCCTTCTTGAGGTACCGCCCGATGCGACCGACGGGGAACTGGAGCCCGGCCTTCACGGACCGGGTCACCGACTTCTTCCTGGGCCCGCCGGCCTTGCGCCCGGCGGCGCCCTTCTTCCCCTTGGCGCCGGTGGCCGTGGCGTCCATGGCTTGCGGGAGCGGGCGGTAGGTCGGGATTGGGATGGAGAGAGCCAGACTGCCGGAGAGCCGTGGTGTGAGGTGCCGGGGAGGGGGCGCGGGTATTTAGAGCTTCGGACGGCGCGTGGTGGGCCCGTCGATCCGCGGGGCGTCGGCGTTCGGCGGTTGGATCTGGGGGGGAGTGGACGGACGCGATGCGGTCTGGGGAGGGGCGATCCGTGGGAGGCACGGTTGGACCAATCAGGCGCGAGGAGATTTCGGAGGCCGCGAATTTTGCGCCTCTCTTTTCCTGCCTACCGGGGGTGAGATCGAGCGGTGAGTTTCGCGGCGTGGGCGGGTGGCAGTGGACTGGGCGTACTCGCTTTTTTTTTAGGGACTGGGTGTACTAGTACTACTCCGACTTGCTAAGAGCATCTCTAGCAGGTCCCGCAACTGGCCGTCCCGCGAAACTCGGTTACAATATTTGGAAACAATTTTTGTAGAACGCTGGACGTTTAGCTAGAATAGATCCTTCATACAGACACCGCATAGTTAAATTTATAGTTCGTGCGTAAACATAGATCACCGGAGTTCATACTACATGCCATACGGGAGTTCATACTTAATACAAACCGAAATTAAACAGTTCTATTAAACGAAAAGCATACTAGCATACTATATCTACTCGTCTTCGTCGCGGGGCGGGTTGCTGTGGAGGTGGTGGTACATGAGGGTGCTGGAGAGGATCTACGTGAGCCGATACTCTTCGAAGAGCGTCGGGACGCGCGTGGCTGCAGCTTCATCTCTGGCGGTAGTGGTCTCCTTGGCCTCCCACCACGCCTTCTCCGCCTCCCGACGACGCTTCAGCGACAGAGAGAAGATGCGGTCGAGACATCGAAAGTTCGCCCACGCCCATGCGCCAACGCCAAAAAACTACGGGAGCGGGCGCCGCGAATCCACGCCTGCTCCCTTCGTCGTTCGTCCACCGACGGGTGGAGGAAGTGTTGGGAAACGTGGTAAAAAACAAAACGAAAATCGGCCTACGAACACCCACGAACAATATGAAGGTGCATTAGGGGATTGGATCATGATCGTTACAAACTCCGAGTATGTAGTGGAAGCAGACGAGTCGATGTAGATCGTACTTGGAGCCCCTCAAACCGTCGATGAACGATCCCGCAAACCACCCTCGAACTGAAGACCAAAAGCACGACGTCTCTACAGTTTGCAAGCGTACGATCTTCACGATCCGGCAGCGCTTCACTATCCAGAACTAATCACCGCCGAAGAATTAGAGGAGAAGATTACAACCAGTCAAAGCTTCTAATTATGAGGATTAGAGAAACTAGAACTAGATCTAATTATCTCAATTAGGACTAGTAGTATTGGGTTAGAGGAGACGCGTAAAAATTGCATGTCAAAAGAGCCCAATACCTCAAGTATATATAGGTTGGAGGGGAGGAGGGGACGCCACAAGGGGGATTACCCTCTCCTTGCGCGAGACAACGAGGGAAGGATGAATTTTTTTCCCACCCCCAATTTGGCCTCCCTATAGGGAAAGAGGGGTTGCCTCCCCTATTAGGCCTTGGTGGCCCAATTCTTCCTCCGTCACTTGGCCTTTTTAGGCCCATTGATATTAAACTAAATATAAAAGCCTCCTATGGATTGCTAGAGCACACCATATATAATTTAACATAACTGAAAATAATTTTCACCTGTATATTAATTATCAGTAATACCCGGTATTGCCCGATAAACTCGGAAACCCTTCTAGTGACCCCGAGACGCTTTCGGCTCCTCTCAGAACTATTCCGAATATTAATGAAACTATTTCATAAATAAATTGTCGATGCTTCCGTCCAACTAACATTCAGTAGGTCGTGATTAACTTAAGCTTGTGACCCTATAGGTTCGGTAAATCATAGACATGAACGAGACCCCTTTGTTCAATGATCGATAGCGGAACCGTGGATGTCCATGTCGATCCCTATGATTACATGAATGACATTCGAGTGAACTTTTGGTTATCATGTGATGTTCCCTTTGCTTCATGATACTTTACAAACCCGAGGTGAGATATATCGGTATCCTCTTGAATCATACACATGCTCACTATACCGTGATACTTTACAAAAACTGAGTCGAGATATATCGGTATCCTCTTGAGTTATACACATGCCTCACTATACCAGTCTCCTCGTTGTCAGTTTTGTTCTTCTTTCTCGTTGACGTGTTCTGGCATCCCCATGATGAAATCACTTGTGTCTGGCCAGATGATGATGGATGTCGTCACACCGAGAGGGCCCTAAGAATATCTCTCCATCCTCGGAGGAGCAAATTCCACTCTCGAACTATCGTATCCCTTGTAAAACTTTTCGATGAACCTGCAAGTTGTTGCTATGATCACCAAGTTACTAATGACATTTGAGCAACACCGAAGCTCATCGTACAGCAAGAACTGACTATGATACTCTCATGGTCTAAGGAACCAAATCATAAGTCAACAATCCAGGTTATAGCAGTGACTTATGACGGTGTTATATCAAAGTATAACAAACAAGTATTTGGCTCGATTCAGTATGATCGTTCTACTAACCTCATATTATCAGTGTTGTTCTGAGACTATCGTTACACTTAACGATGTCTCAAGATTTGGAAAACATGATCACCAACAACACTTGAATTAGTCTTAGATGTGGGACTAGGAACCTTATTTTACCATTTATCGTTCTGCACGTGCATACGAGTTTTCCACTTAATTGCATATTCCAGGATCATAGCAGTTATATATAGCATAGAGTATAAACTCTAAATTATGAACACGAAAATATAATAATACGATATTATTGCCTCTAGTGCATACTTCTGATACGTCCATTTTGCATCATGCTTTTATATCGATATTTATTGCATTATGGGTTGTTATTACACATTATGTCACAATACTTATGCCTATTCTCTCTTATTTTACAAGGTTTACATAAAGAGGGAGAATGCCGGCAACTGGGATTCTGGGCTGGAAAAGAAGCAAATATTAGAAACCTATTCTGCACAGCTTCAAAAGTCCTGAAACTTCACGGAAGCTATTTTCAGAATATATAAAAAATACTGAGCACAAGAAGTTCCAGAGGGGGCCCACACCCTGGCCACGAGGGTGGGGGCGTGCCCCCCTGCCTCGTGGGCCCCCTGGTGGCCCTTTGATGCCCATCTTCTGCTATATGGAGTCTTTCGTTGAGGAAAAAATCATAAGCAAGCTTTCATGACGAGACTCCGCCGCCATGAGGCGGAACCTTGGCGGAACCAATCTAGGGCCCCAGCGGAGCTGTTCTACCGGGGACATTTCCCTCCGGGAGGGGGAAATCATCGCTATCGTCATCACCAATGCTCCTCTCATTGGGTGAGGGCCAATCTCCATCAACATCTTCACCAACACCATCTCCTCTCAAACCCTAGTTCATCTCTTGTATCCAATTCTTGTCTCTAAGTCTGGGATTGGTACCTGTAGGTTGCTAGTAGTGTTGATTACTCCTCGTAGTTGATGCTAGTTGGTTTATTTGGTGGAAGATCATATGTTCAGATCCTATATGCATATTAATACCCCTCTGATTATGAACATGAATATGCTTTGTGAGTAGTTACGTTTGTTCCTGCGGACATGGGAGAAGGCTTGCTATTAGTAGTCATGTGAATTTGGTATTCGTTCAATATTTTGATGAGATGTATGTTGTCTCTCCTCTAGTGGTGTTATGTGAATGTCGACTACATGACACTTCACCATTATTTAGGCCTAGAGGAAGGCATTGGAAAGTAATAAGTACATGATGGGTTGCTAGAGTGACAGAAGCTTAAACCCTAGTTTATGCGTTGCTTCGTAAGGGGCTGATTTGGATCCATATGTTTCATGCTATGGTTAGGTTTACCTTAATACTTCTGTTGTAGTTGCGAATGCTTGCAATGGGGGTTAATCATAAGTGGGATGCTTGTCCAAGTAAGGACACCACCTAAGCACCGGTCCACCCACATATCAAATTATCAAAGTACCGAACGCGAATCATATGAACATGATGAAAACTAGCTTGACGATAATTCCCATGTGTCCTCGGGAGCGCTTTCTTCTATATAAGAGTTTGTCCAAGCTTATCCTTTGCTACAAAAAGGATTGGGCCACCTTGCTGCACTTTATTTACTTTTGTTACTTATTGCTCGTTACAAATTATCTTATCACAAAACTATCTATTACCTATAATTTCAGTGCTTGCGGAGAATACCTTGATGAAAACCGCTTATCATTTCCTTCTGCTCCTCGTTGGGTTCGACACTCTTACTTATCGAAAGAACTACGATAGATCCCCTATACTTGTGGGTCATCGAGACTGTTTTCTGGCGCCGTTGCCGGGGAGTGAAGCGCCTTTGGTAGGTGGAATTTGGTAAGGAAAAATTTATATAGTGTGCTGAAATTTACTGTCACTTGTTACTGTGGAAAGTAATCCTTTGAGGGGCTTGTTCAGGATATCTTCACCCCGACCAATAGAGCAAAGAGTTGCTCCTCAACCTACTGAACCTAATGAAAATGAAAATGTCTACTTTGAAATTCCTTCGGGTATGATAGAAAAACTGCTAGCTAATCCTTTTGCAGGAGATGGAACATTACATCCTGATGAGCACCTAATATATGTGGATGAAGTTTGTGGATTATTTAAGCTTGCAGGTATGCCCGATGATGTTATCAAGAAGAAGGTCTTCCCTTTATCTTTGAAGAGAGATGCATTGACATGGTATAGGCTATGTGGTGATATGGGATCATGGGACTACAAACGATTGAAATTGGAATTTCATCAGAAGTTTTATCCTATGCATCTTGTTCATCGTGATTGCAATTATATATATAATTTTTGGCCTCGCGAAGGAGAGAGCATCGCTCAAGCTTGGGGGAGGCTTAAATCAATGTTATATTCATGCCCCAATCATGAGCTCTCAAGAGAAATGATTATCCAAAAAATTTATGCTCGGCTTTCTGATAACAATCGCACCATGCTCGATACTTCTTGTGCTAGCTCTTTTATGATGAAGACTATTGAATTCAAATGGGATTTATTGGGAAGAATTAAACGCAACTCTGAAGATTGGGATCTCGATGAAGGTAAGGAGTCAGGTATGACACCTAAGTTTGATTGTGTTAAATCTTTTATGGATACCGATGTTTTCCGTAAATTTAGCACTAAATATGGACTTGACTCTGAGATAGTAGCTTCTCTCGGTGAATCTTTGCTGCTCATGTTGATCTCCCTAAGGAGAAGTGGTTTAAATATCATCCTCCCATAGAAGTAAAAGTAGCTGCACCTATTAAAGTTGAAGAAAAGACTATCACTTATAATGATCCTATTGTTCCTACTACTTATGTTGAGAAACCACCTTTTCTTGTTAGGATAAAAGATCATGCTAAAGCTTCAACTGTGGTTCGTAAAATCAATATTAGAACCTATACACCTCCTGAGCAAGTTAAAGTTGAACCTAATATTGCTATTGTTAAGGATCTCTTGGCTGATAATATTGATGGGCATGTTATTTATTTCTGTGATGAAACTACTAGAATTGCTAAACCTTGTGCTAAAGATAAACATAGACATGTGGTAGGCATGCCTGTTATTTCTGTTAAAATAGGAGATCATTGTTATATATCATGGCTTGTGTGATATGGGTGCTAGTGCTAGTGCAATACCTATTGACTTATACAAAGAAATTATGTATGATATTGCACCTGCTGAGTTAAAAGATATTGATGTCATAATTAAACTTGCCAATAGAGATACTATTTCACCAATTGGGATTGTTAGAGATGTTGAAGTCTTGTGCGGGAAAACTAAATATCCTGCTGATTTTCTTGTTCTTGGTTCCCCACAAGATAGCTTTTGTCCCATTATATTTGGTAGACCCTTCTTAAACACTGTTAATGCTAGGATAGACTGCGAAAAGGATGTTGTTACTATTGATTTAGGTGATATGTCTCATGAGTTCAACTTTTCTAAATTTTGTAGACAACACCGTGAAGAGGAATTTCCTAGTAAAGATGAAATTATTGGTCTTGCTTCTATTGCCGTACCTCCCAGTGATCCTTTAGAACAATATTTGCTAGACCATGAAAATGATATGCTTATGAATGAAAGAAGGGAAATAGATGAAATATTCTTTAAACAGGGACCTATTCTGAAACACAACTTGCCTGTTGAAATCTTAGGGGATCCTCCGCCACCCAAGGGTGATCCCGTGTTTGAGCTTAAACCATTGCCTGATACTCTTAAATATGCTTATCTTGATGAAAAGAAGATATATCTTGTTATTATTAGTGCTAACCTTTCAGAGAAGGAGGAAGAAAAAATATTGAAAACTCTGAAGAAGCACCGTGCTGCTATTGGATATACTCTTGATGGTCTTAAGGGCATTAGTCCCACTCTATGTCAACACAAAATAAATTTGGAGAAAGATGCGAAACCAGTTATTGATCACCAACGACGGCTGAATCCTAAGATGAAAGAAGTGGTAAGAAAAGAAATACTAAAGCTCCTTGAGGCAGGTATAATTTATCCCGTTGCTGATAGTCAGTGGGTAAGTCCTGTCCATTGTGTTCCTAAGAAGGGAGGTATTACTGTCGTTCCTAATGATAAAGATGAATTGATTCCACAAAGAATTATTACAGGTTATAGGATGGTAATTGATTTCCGCAAATTAAATAAGGCTACTAAAAAACATCATTACCCCTTACCTTTCATTGATCAAATGCTAGAAAGATTATCCAAACATACACATTTTTGCTTTCTAGATGGTTATTCTGGTTTCTCTCAAATACCTGTGTCAGCTGATGATCAATCAAAGACCACTTTTACTTGCCCTTTTGGTACTTTTGCTTATAGACGTATGCCTTTTAGCTTATGTAATGCACCTGCTACCTTTCAAAGATGCATGATGGCTATATTCTCTGACTTTTGTGAAAAGATTTGTGAGGTTTTCATGGACGATTTCTCCGTTTATGGATCCTCTTTTGATGATTGCTTAAGCAACCTTGATCGAGTTTTGCAGAGATGTGAAGAAACTAACCTTGTCTTGAATTGGGAGAAGTGCCACTTTATGGTTAATGAAGGTATTGTCTTGGGGCATAAATTTTTTGAAAAGGCCATTGAAGTTGATAAAGCTAAAGTTGATGCTATTGAAAAGATGTCGTGTCCTAAGGACATCAAAGGTATAAGAAGTTTCCTTGGCCATGCTGGCTTTTATAGGAGGCTCATTAAGGACTTCTCAAAAATTTCTCGGCCTCTGACTAATTTATTACAAAAAGATTACCATTCGTCTTTGATGATGATTGTGTAGAAGCATTTGAAATACTTAAGAAAGCATTGATCTCTTCACCTATTGTTCAACCACCTGATTGGAATTTACCTTTTGAAATTATGTGCGATGCTAGCGATTATGCTGTAGGTGTTGTTCTAGGGCAAAGAGTTGATAAGAAATTAAATGTTATTCAATATGCTAGTAAAACTCTAGACAATGCCCAGAGAAATTATGCTACTACTGAAAAAGAATTCTTAGTAGTTGTATTTGCTTGTGATAAGTTCAGACCTTATATTGTTGATTCTAAAGTAACTATTCACATGGATCATGCTGCTATTAAATATCTTATGGAAAAGAAAGATGTTAAATCTAGACTTATTAGATGGGTTCTTGATACGTCTCCATCGTATCTACTTTTCCAAACACTTTTGCCCTTGTTTTGGACTCTAACTTGTATGATTTGAATGGAACTAACCCGGACTAACGCTATTTTCAGCAGAATTGCCATGGTGTTGTTTTATGTGCAGAAAACAAATATTCTCGGAATGACCTGAAACTCCACGGAACATCTTAGAAAAAACAATAAAAAATCCTCGCCAAAGATGAAGACCAGGGGGCCCACACCCTTCTCACGAGGGTGCCCCCCCTAGGGCGCGCCCCCTACCTCGTGGGTCCCCTGGAAACCCTCCGACGCCAACTCCAACTCTATATATTTGCTTTCGGAGAGAAAAAAATCAGAGAGAAGAAATCATAGCGTTTTACGATACGGAGCCGCCGCCAAGCCCTAAAACCTCTCGGGAGGGCTGATCCGGAGTCCGTTCGGGGCTCCGGAGAGGGGGATTCGTCGCCGTCGTCATCATCAACCATCCTCCATCACCAATTTCATGATGCTCACCGCCGTGCGTGAGTAATTGCATCGTAGGCTTGCTGGACGGTGATGGGTTGGATGAGATTTATCATGTAATCGAGTTAGTTTTGTTAGGGTTTGATCCCTAGTATCCATTATGTTTTGAGATTGATGTTGCTATGACTTTGCTATGCTTAATGCTTGTCACTAGGGCCCGAGTGCCATGATTTCAGATCTGAACCTATTATGTTTTCATGAATATATGTGAGTTCTTGATCCTATCTTGCAAGTCTATAGTCACCTACTATGTGTTATGATCCGGCAACCCCGAAGTGACAATAATCGGGACCACTCCCGGTGATGACCATAGTTTGAGGAGTTCATGTATTCACTATGTGCTAATGCTTTGTTCCGGTTCTCTATTAAAAGGAGGCCTTAATATCCCTTAGTTTCCAATAGGACCCCGCTGCCACGGGAGGGTAAGACAAAAGATGTCATGCAAGTTCTTTTCCATAAGCACGTATGACTATATACGGAATACATGCCTACATTACATTGATGAATTGGAGCTAGTTCCGTGTCACCCTATGTTATGACTGTTACATGATGAACCGCATCTATCATAATTATCCATCACTGATCCGGTGCCTACGAGTTTTCCATATACTGGTTTACGCTTATTTACTTTCCCGCTGCTACTATTACAATCACTACAAAATACCAAAAACATTACTTTTACTGTCTTTACTTTTGTTGCTGCTACCACCACTATCATATCACTTTGCTACTAAACACTTTGCTGCAGATACTAAGTTTCCAGGTGTGGTTGAATTGACAACTCAGCTACTAATACTTGAGTATATTCTTTGGCTCCCCTTGTGTCGAATCAATAAATTTGGGTTGAATACTCTACCCTCGAAAGCTGTTGCGATCCCCTATACTTGTGGGTTATCATGACTAATTTCTGGCGCCATTGTCGGGGAGCATAGCTCTATTCTTTGAGTCACTTGGGATTTATATCTGCTGGACACTATGAAAAACTTGAGAGATCCAAAAACAAAGATCTATCCCTCAACTACGAGGGGAGGTAAGGAACTGCCATCTAGCTCTGCACTTGATTCACCTTCTGTTATGAGTAAGTTTGCGACACCTACACCTGCTTCTGCTATTCGTTCTGATATGTCGCATGTTATTGATGATGCCATTTCTGCTATGCATGATACTTATGATGAAACTGCTTCTATGCCTGGTACTACTGTGCCCTTAGTGAATTTCTTGATGAACAAATTACTAGGGCTAGAGAAAGAGAAATTATTGAATCTGAATACGATGATGATAGTGATGATGCAAATATGCATGTTATTCCTGAGGGCTATCTTTTTGATACGGAATCTTCTTTAGCTATTTTAGCTTGCAGAGATAGATACGAGCTTAAGAGGTTATTAATTAAATGGAACAAAGAATCACTTAGAGATAAAATGAAACCCGACCCTGCTTTTGCTACTTCACCTATATGTGTTCCTAATAAGGATTATGAATTCTCTATTGATCCTGATATAATTACTTTGGTTGAATCTGATCCATTTTATGGCTATGAATCTGAAACTGTTGTGGCACATCTTACTAAATTAAATGATATAGCTGCCATGTTCACTAATGATGAGAGATCACGCTACTTTTATATACTGAAAATATTTCCGTTCTCATTAAAGGGTGATGCTAAGATATGGTTTAATTCTCTTGATCCTGGTTGTGTGCGTAGTCCCAGGATATGATTTATTACTTCTCTGCTAAATATTTTCCTGCTCATAAGAAACAAGCTGCATTGAGAGAAATATACAACTTTGTGCAAATTAAAGAAGAGAGTCTCCCACAAGCTTGGGGGAGGCTTCTCAAGCCACTTAATGCTTTGCTTGATCATCCTCTTAAGAAACCCGAAATACTTGATATATTTTATAATGGACTAGCAGATGCTTCCAGAGATTACCTGGATAGTTGTGCTGGTTCTCTTTTCAGGGAAAGAACACTGGATGAAGCTGAAATCCTGTTGAATAATATGTTGACAAATGAAAATAATTGGGCACCTCCTGAGCCAGCTCCTGAGCCAACTCCTGCTCCAATTACTCAGCCTATTCTTAAAACAACTCCGAAGAAGAGAGGTGTTCTATTTCTCAGCCCCGAAGATATGCAAGAGGCAAAGAAATCTATGAAAGAAAAAGGTATTAAAGCTGAAGACATTAAGAATTTACCTCCTATTGAAGAAATACATGGTCTTAATATACTGCCTGTTGAAGAAACATATTTATTTACTGAAGAACCTCCTGATCCCGATATCCCGACACAGGTAGTAAAGGTAAATTCTCTCTATAGATATGATAAATCTGAAGTCCCTCCTACTAAAATTGCTAGTCAGTGCTTGGATGAGTTTGATAACTTTATGTTTAAGCAAGACGACTTCAATGCTTATTTTGGTAGACAATTAAAAGAAAATGCTTATATGATTAGATGCTTGGGTGATCATATGGCTAATATTAAAGGTGAACTTAAACTTGTTAGCAAACATGCTTCTATGGTTAGCACTCAAGTAGAACAAGTACTTAAAGCTCAAAAAGAAGTGCTTGATGAAATGAATAGTAAGAAAAATGATTATGCTGTTAGAGTGGCTACTAGAACTGGTAGAATGACTCAGGAACCTTTGTATCATGAAGGCCACCCTAAGAGAATCGAGCAAGATTCTCAAAGAAATAATATTAATGTTCCTAGTTCTTCTAAAAAGAAGAAGAAGAAAAATGATAGAACTGTGCAAACTTCTAGTGAACCTATTGCTGAACCACCTGATAATCCAAATGATATTTCTATGTCTAATACTGAAACACAATCTGGTAATGAACATGAACCTAGTAAAAATATCAATGATGATGTTCATGATGATGCTCAACCTAGTAATGATAATGATGTAGAAATTGAACCCGTTGTTGATCTTGATAACCCACAATCAAAGAATCAATGTTATGATAAAAGAGATTTTGTTGCTAGGAAACATGGTAAAGAAAGGGAACCTTGGGTTCAGAAACCCATGCCTTTTCCTCCGAAACCATCCAAGAAAAAGGATGATGAGGATTTTGAGCGCTTTGCTGAAATGATTAGGCCTATCTTTTTGCGTATGAGATTAACGGATGTGCTCAAAACAAATCCTTATGCTAAATATATGAAGGATATCATTACTAATAAAAGAAAGATACCGAAAGCTGAAATTTCCACCATGCTTGCTAATTATACTTTTAAGGGTGGAATACCAAAGAAACTTGGAGACCCCGAAGTACCTACTATACCTTGCTCCATTAAAAGAAATTATATTAAAACTGCTTTATGTGATCTTGGAGCCGGTGTTAGTGTTATGCCTCTCTCTTTATATCGTAGACTTGACTTGAATAAGTTGACACCTACTGAATTATCTTTGCAAATGGCTGATAAATCAACTGCTATACCTGTCGGTATTTGTGAGGATGTGCCTGTTGTAGTTGCAAATGTTACTATTTTAACGGACTTTGTTATACTTGATATTCCCGAGGATGATAATATGTCTATTATTCTTGGAAGACCTTTTCTTAATACTGCAGGGGCTGTTATTGATTGCAACAAAGGCAATGTCACTTTTCATGTTAATGGTAATGAGCATACGGTACACTTTCCGAGGAAACAACCTCAAGTTCATAGTATCAACTCTATTGGAAAAATTCCATCGATTATATTTGGAGGTTTTGAATTTCCTCTTCCTACTGTCAAGAAGAAATATGATATACTTATTATTGGGAATGTGCATATCCCCGTTGAGGTAACTTAGTGTTATTCGAAATTTCTCCGGTTTCATGATTATCGGAACGAGTTTGTTAACAAGACTTGATCAACCTTGTTAGTGGATTCTTTTTGATGAGCATGAGATGGATGAAACTAGAAGCACAACCTTCTGTACCCTCTCTATATTTTTTGCTATTTATATTAAATAAAGTAAAAAACAATATTTTTCTATCTGTTTCTTGACTTATTCGTGCAATATAAAAATATCCCGAAAATAAAAATCCTCAGAATGCCATGCCAATTTAATATGATTTTTTCAGGAATATTTGAGGATTTACTGTGCAAAAATTACCGCGGGAGGAGCTGCCACCTGGCCACGAGGGTGGTGGGCGCGCCCCCTGCCTCATGGGCCCACGGTGGCCCTCCTCCACTTATCCCAGCACCCATCTTCTTCCTCTATCTCACACAAACCCGAAAAACCAACTCAAGCACGAGTTCCAGCCACTTTTGCTGCGATTTTTGATCTCCTTGCTCAAAGCACCTCTCGCAAAACTGCTTGGGGAGATTGTCCCTTGGTATGTGACTCCTCCATTGGTCCAATTAGTTTTTGTTCTAGTGCTTTATTCTTTGCAAATTTGTGTTGCATAGGTCACCATATTTTTTAGCTTGCATGTCAAATTTATATGGTTCCAAGTAGTTCTAATGCTTGATTTAGGCTCTAGGCACTTGTAGGAGTAGTTGCTATCAATTTTATTGAGTTTGGTTTACTTTTATTTTGAAGTTACTAAAAATTTCAGAATTTTTCAGAAAAAAACAATATGCTTAGGAAGATGTTCCAAGGTGGTTCTTCTAAGAAGTAAGGACCCAAGATTGCTATGCGCGATGCTGACGAGGATCCACCAAGAGACGCTCCGGTACGGCCTTGCGAATGGCCGTCGGAAAATTTTATGGACCGTGCGGGAATTAAAGAAGAATTCAAAGCATATATGTGCAATGCCGATCTTGAGGATTTTGAGGCTAACAAATGCCCCCAGTATCATGGTCTCACAAGTTCATTTGTGAGGAGGTTTGAGTATTCATCTTCGCGTAATTCTCCTTCAGTCATGTTTGATCTCTATGACAAATCTTATACCATGGACTTAGAGGATTTTACTTCTGCTTGCAAACTTCCATCATGGGTTAGTGTTAGGGACCCCCCTAAATCTGAATTTAGAAACTTTCTTGCTAGTATAACTATGGGGGAATCTAGAGATATAACGCAGGCTACCATAGGGAGCATTCACTTTCCTGCTATACATTATTTTGCTCTCTTCATCGGTAGATGCATAAATGCTAAGGATGAAGCATGTCACATGTGTGTCCCTGATCTTAGCATTCTTAGGAGTGTTGTGTTAGGAGACCAATCTTATCATATGGGAGCCATTGTAGCTCGTAGGTTGCATCATAATAGACATAATGGAGATTTCTTTGGAGGAATTTATGCAACCCGTTTAGCTCATTTTCTTGAGATAGACATTCGTGAGGGTGATATGGAGTTGCCTCCTGCATATTTAGATTATGACTCTATGGCTTCGCACCAGTTTGTCGAGAGGCCTGAATCACCTCTCTTATATCGTTTAATTTTTGATAAACGACATGTTTTCCGTATTACTCTCCCTGCTCCTGCCTTCTTTGATTCACATACAAAAGGAAGATATGTTATTACCAGAGAGGAGGCAGAAGAGTATGAGAGGAGAGCGGAGGCAGCTCGACTCCACGCTGCAGCTCAGCAGGCGATAACCGCTGCACATCAGTATGATCCCAACTATTCTTCCTCATCACAGTACGACCCCAATAACTATTATTATGGATATCCGTCAGGCCAGCCGTGGCCATAGACCAACTTAGGCCAAAAACCTAAGCTTGGGAGAGTACGTATTTCTCACCGACATTATATTTATGTTCACACACACTCATTGCTAGATGTCGGTGCTCATACTCTTTCACTGTAATATCCATGCTAGTTTATTTTCTTTTTCCTGCTTTCTTCTTGTGTGTCTGTTAAACCTTAAGAAAAAAAATTAGTAGTAGTTTATTTCTCTGTTGTAGTAGTAATAATTAAAAAGAAACCCCAAAAATATTTCCCGTTCTTCTTTTGCTTGTTGGGAGCTTTCCCGTGTAAATAGTTTTATTTCTTTTCTTTTCTTTGGGGGTTAGTAGGAGAAGACCATAATTAAATTGTTGAAGTGGCTCTTATATGCATTATTGATTAATTTAACCAAGATCCCACATTGCCTTGTCTTCTCCTGTTTATTGAATGCTCGCAGATTCCAGCTTAGTCCAATGCATGTACACTCTTATTATTATTCACACCGTCCGGTCGTGCAAGTGAAAGGCAATTATGATGATATATGATGGACTGACTGAGATGAGAAAAGCTGGTATGAACTCGACCTGTTTTGTTTTTGTAAATATGACGAGTCCCTCGTTCTTGATTCAGCTTATTATGAATAAACATGTTTACAATGACAATTAGAGATCATAGTTACTTGTGCCATGCTTGATTAGCTATGAGTTATAATGATTTACCTTGTATGCCAACATGCTATTGAGATGATTATGATGTGGTATGATGGGGTGGTATCCTCTTTTGAATGATTTAAGTGACTTGACTTGGCACATGTTCACGCATGTAGTTGAAACAAATCAACATAGCCTTCACGATATTTATGTTCATGGCAGATTATATCCTACTCATGCTTGCATCCAATGTTTATTAATTTTAATGCATGTACATGGCTGTTGTCGCTCTCTAGTTGGTCGCTTCCCAGTCTTTTGCTAGCCTTCACTTATACTAAGCAGGAATACTGCTTATGCATCCAATCCCTTAAACCCCAAAGTTATTCCAGATGAGTCCACTATACCTTCCTATATGCGGTATCTACCTGCCGTTCCAAGTAAATTTGTATGTGCCAAACTCTAAACCTTCAAATAAACATTCTGTTTTGTATGCTCGAATAGCTCATGTATCAACAAAGGTTGTCCTTATCTTCTGTGTTAGACGGGTTATTCTCAAGAGGAGTGGACTCCGCTCCTCACTCACGAGAAAATGGCTGGTCACTGGGATGCCCAGTCCCATGCTTTATGCAAACTAAATCAAAATTAATTACAAACAAAACTCCCCCTGGGACCTGATGTATGTTGGAGGCACTCGTTGTTTCGAGCAAGCCGTGGATTGATGTTTGTTGGTGGAGGGGGAGTATAAACTTTACCATTCTGTTTGGGAACCGCCTATAATGTGTTTAGCATGGAAGATATCGCCATCTCTTAGTTGTTACGTTGACAATGAAAGTATACCGCTCAAAATACAATTTATCTCTATTGCAAAACCGAGCTCTGGCACCTCTACAAATTGCTGCTTCCCTCTGCGAAGGGCCTATCCATTTACTTTTATGTTGAGTCATCACCCTCTTATTAAAAAGCACTAGTTGGAGAGCACAGCCGTCATTTGCATTCATCACTGTTAATTTATATTGGGTATGACTATGATTGAATCTCTTTTACCATGAATTACAATGTCTAGTCAGTCCTTGATCTTTAAAGGTGCTCAGCATTTATGTTTTGCGGTCTCAGAAAGGGCTAGCGAGATACCATCTTGTTATATCATATTATGATTGTTTTGAGAAAGTGTTGTCATCCGAGATTTATTATTATGACTTGCTAGTTGATTATGCTATTGATATGAGTAATGATGTGACCTGAGAATTATTGCAAATGTGGTTAGTTATGATCTATGCTAAAAACTTGAATGCTGGCTTGACATAGTTACAACAACAAGAGCAAACAGAGTTTGTAAAAGTTTTTCTTTCTTTCTTTCAGTTTGTCAACTGAATTGCTTGAGGACAAGCAAGGGTTTAAGCTTGGGGGAATTGATACGTCTCCGTCGTATCTACTTTTCCAAACACTTTTGCCCTTGTTTTGGACTCTAACTTGTATGATTTGAATGGAACTAACCTGGACTGACGCTGTTTTTAGCAGAATTGCCATGGTGTTGTTTTATGTGCAGAAAACAAATATTCTCGGAATGACCTGAAACTCCACGGAACATCTTAGAAAAAACAATAAAAAATCCTTGCCAAAGATGAAGACCAGGGGGCCCATACCCTTCTCACGAGGGTGGGGGGCGCCCCCCCCCTAGGGCGCGCCCCCCTACCTCGTGGGCCCCCTGGAAACCCTCCGGCGCCAACTCCAACTCTATATATTTGCTTTCGGAGAGAAACAAATTAGAGAGAAGAAATCATCGCGTTTTATGATATGGAGCCGCCGCCAAGCCCTAAAACCTCCCAGGAGGGCTGATCTGGAGTCCGTTCGGGGCTCCGGAGAGGGGGATTCGTCGCCGTCGTCATCATCAACCATCCTCCATCACCAATTTCATGATGCTCACCGCCGTGCGTGAGTAATTGCATCGTAGGCTTGCTGGACGGTGATGGGTTAGATGAGATTTATCATGTAATCGAGTTAGTTTTGTTAGGGTTTGATCCCTAGTATCCATTATGTTCTGAGATTGATGTTGCTATGACTTTGCTATGCTTAATGCTTGTCACTAGGGCCCGAGTGCCATGATTTCAGATCTGAACCTATCATGTTTTCATGAATATATGTGAGTTCTTGATCCTATCTTGCAAGTCTATAGTCACCTACTATGTGTTATGATCCGGCAACCCCGAAGTGACAATAATCAGGACCACTCCCGGTGATGACCATAGTTTGAGGAGTTCATGTATTCACTATGTGCTAATGCTTTGTTCCGGTTCTCTATTAAAAGGAGGCCTTAATATCCCTTAGTTTCCAATAGGACCCCGCTGCCACGGGAGGGTAGGACAAAAGATGTCATGCAAGTTCTTTTCCATAAGCACGTATGACTATATACGGAATACATGCCTACATTACATTGATGAATTGGAGCTAGTTCTGTGTCACCCTATGTTATGACTGTTACATGATGAACCGCATCTGGCATAATTATCCATCACTGATCCGGTGCCTACAAGTTTTCCATATACTGGTTTATGCTTATTTACTTTCCCGCTGCTACTGTTACAATCACTACAAAATACCAAAAACATTACTTTTACTGTCTTTACTTTTGTTGCTGCTACCACCACTATCATATTACTTTGCTACTAAACACTTTGCTGCAGATACTAAGTTTCCAGGTGTGGTTGAGGTGACAACTCAGCTGCTAATACTTGAGAATATTCTTTGGCTCCCCTTGTGTCGAGTCAATAAATTTGGGTTGAATACTCTACCCTTGAAAGCTGTTGTGATCCCCTATACTTGTGGGTTATCAGTTCTCTTGCTACAAGAATTTGATTTGCATATTATTGATAGAAAGGGAGCTGAGAACCCCATTGCAGATAACTTGTCTAGGTTAGAAAATATTCTTGATGACCCACTACCTATTGATGATAGCTTTCCTGATGAATAATTAAATGTCATAAATGCTTCTCATATTGCTCCATGGTATGCTCATTATGCTAATTACATTGTTGCTAAATTTATACCACCTAGTTTCACATACCAGCAAAAGAAAAAGTTTTTCTATGATTTAAGACATTACTTTTAGGATGACCCATATCTCTATAAAGAAGGAGTAGATGGTGCTATTAGACGTTGTGTACCTGAGCATGAACAGGAATAGATCCTACGCAAGTGTCACTCCGAAGCTTATGGAGGACACCACGCTGGAGATAGAACTGCACATAAGGTATTGCAATCCAGTTTTTATTGGCCTACTCTCTTCAAGGATGCCCGTAAGTTTGTCTTATCTTGTGATGAATGTCAAAGAATTGGTAATATTAGTAGACGTCAAGAAATGCCTATGAATTATTCACTTGTTATTGAACCGTTTGATGTTTGGGACTTTGATTATATGGGACCTTTCCGGCCTCTAATGGGTATTCACATATTTTAGTTGCTCTAGATTACGTTACTAAGTGGGTAGAAGCTATTCCAACTAGCAGTGTTGATCATAACACCTCTATTAAGATGCTTAAAGAAGTTATTTTTCTGAGGTTTAGAGTCCCTAGATATTTAATGACTGATGGTGGTTCACATTTTATTCATGGTGCTTTCCGTAAAATGCTTGCTAAGTATGATGTTAATCATAGAATTGCATCGCCTTATCACCCACAATCTAGTGGTCAAGTAGAATTGAGTAATAGAGAACTCAAATTAATTTTGCAAAAGACTATTAATAGATCTAGAAAGAATTGGTCCAAGAAACTTGATGATGCATTATGGGCCCATAGAACTGCATATAAAAATCCTATGGGTATGTCTCCGTATAAAATGGTTTATGGAAAAGCATGTCACTTACCTCTTGAACTAGAAGATAAGGCTTATTGGGCTATTAAAGAGCTCAATTATGATTTCAACTTGCCAGTGAGAAGAGGTTATTTGACATTAGCTCACTTGATGAATGGAGAATCCAAGCCTATGAGAATGCCAAATTGTTTAAATAAAAAGTTAAAAGATGGCACGACAAAAGGATACAAAAGCGTGAGTTTAATGTAGGTGATTATCTATTGCTATACAACTCTCATTTAAGATTTTTTGCAGGAAAAGTTCTCTCTAAATGGGAAGGCCCTTACGTTATCGAGGAGGTCTATCCTTTCGGTGCCATAAAAATCAACAACTTCGATGGCACAAACCCGAAGGTGGTGAACGGTCAAAGAATCAAACATTATATCTCAGGTAATCCTATAAATGTTGAAACCAATGTTGTTGAAACCGTAACCCTGGAGGAATACATAAGGGACACTTTCCGGAACGTTTCAGACTCTGAAAAGGAATAGGTATGTGGTACGGTAAGTAAACCGACTCCAAAACAGTTCTAATGGCACTCCGTTTTGGAATATTTAGAAAAATAGGAAAATAAGAAGCAGTCCGGGAAGGACACGAGGGCTCCACGAGGGTGGAGGGCGCTCCCCCTGCCTCGTGGGCACCTCGTGCGCTCTCCGAACTCCGTTTTTTTGCACGTTACTGTAAGTGCATCTAGTGCCACCCCTAGTTGGTTTTGGAGTATTGACGACAAACCTAGTTGAGGGACTAATGTGTTTGTGAGAATTGCAGGATAACACAGGTAGAAGTCCCTCATTGATTCGGTTTTCCTACCAGAGATGACCCCTAAAAATTGATGAAGACATTCATGTCAAAGGTGGTTTATGAAGATATTCTCATTGAAGACTATGACAAGAGAAGACATCGCATGAAGCCTATGGAGCTCGAAGACTTAGATCTTTCGTAGTTCTATTTCTTCTTTGTTGAGTCATAGGAACCACCGTACTATTAAGTGGGGTCCAAGAGAACCAGTCAGAATGACTGAAGTGATGCTTAACCAAAACCTGTGTCTTCGAGTGAAGACTATGAGAGCGAATCTTGACCAGAGTCGGACAAGTCAGCTTTGCTTGTAGCCCAAGTAAAGTTGTCGTGTGAGTTTGAAATCTGACCGTTGGAACACGTGTCAGTTCCTTAGTGACCCAGGGTCATTTCGGACAAATCAGGTCGGTTTGCCTAGTGGCTATAAATAGCCCACCCCCTACAACCATAAACGGTTGGCTGCTCAGAGTTAGAGTACGACTTTTGTCGTTTGAGAGCAACCCACCTCGAAGCCTTTGAGAGAGAATTCCTTGCGAGGATAAAGCCCTAACCACCCAGAGCCAAAGAGTGTTAGGCATCACTTAAGTCTTCTTGTCTGTGTGATCTGAAGATTTATTACACTTGAGGACTGTGAATCCTCCATCCGGTTAGGCGTCGCGTTTTGAGCATCCAAGAGACATTGTGGATCGTCGGTGAACGAAGTCTGTGAAGGTTTGGGAGTCTACCTTGAAGACTTACCAGAGTGATTGGGCGAGGTCTGTGTGACCTTAGCTCAAGGGGAATACGATGAGGACTGGGTGTCCTGAGCTGCATGTTCAGGACTGGGTGTCCGGGACTGTGTGTCCTCAGGTTTAAATACCTAGCCGCCCTAACCAGACGTACAGTTGTCACAACAACTGGAACTGGTCCAACAAATCATTGTCTTCAACGAGTCACTAGTTTCATCCTTCCCTTCCCTTTACTTACTGTTGGTCCTTGTGAAGTCATTGTATGATTGCACTATCTTTTGTCTTCACTAAGTGACTGCGTGTTCTGCTTGGCTTCATAATATCTTCCTACCTGATCCTCACTACATTGCTACTATTAGTCATTGCGCTTTCACTTCATTGAATACTTGACTATGGTTTGCCTAGTGTAGTCTACCTTCCGCTGCATGGTAATAGGTTTATTTCTATCATTTGTCTTCGAAACTTCCACGTTTTGAAGACTTTCATAAAAATCGCCTATTCACCCCCCCTCTAGTCGATATAACACACTTTCAATTGGTATCAGAGCAAGGTACTCCCTTGTTCTGTGTGATTTGGTTTAACCACCTGGAGTTTTAGCTATGTCGACTACAGGGATAATTAAAGTCTCCGCTGCGTGCCCCATCTTCGATGGAACTGAATATCCCTACTGGAAGAATAATATGCGCATGCATCTTGAAGCCATTGACGTTGACCTATGGTATGTCGTCAAGAATGGCGTTCCCAAGGCTGGAGAAGGTGTCACTACTGCTGATGTCAAGAAGTTCGTTCAACTGAACTCTACTGCCAAGAATATCATCTGTGGTCATCTGACCAGAGGACAGTATGGCCGCGTGAGTGCTTTGGAAACATCTAAGCTAGTCTGGGACTGGCTCTCCAAGGTCAACGAAGGTGTCTCAACTCAGAGAGATCAAAGAATTAGTATCCTTCGCAACCTCTTCAACCGCTTCAAGCGAAATGACAATGAGAATGTCCAGCTCACGTTTGATCGACTCACTGACATCACAAATGAGCTTCAAGCCCTCGGCGCTACTGAGATCACCAAGCATGAAGTCGTCAAGACACTACTGAAATCACTTGACAGTTCGTTTGACACCCTAGCCCTGATGATTCCAGAACGTCTTGATTTCAAGACACTCGATCCGTCTGACATACTTGAGAGGCTCAACACACATGAGTTTCAGCTTTTTGAGAAAAGAGATATCTACGGTCCAAACTATGGGCGAACTCGTGCCTTGAAGGCAAAAGCTGTCTCCTCATCTGAAGAAGAATCTGATAGCAGTTCTGATGATCCTGAAGACATTGGAAAGGAACTTGCTATGCTTGTGAAGAAGTTCCAAAAATTCACCAAGAAGAAAGGTTTCAGAAAGTCTTCACGATCAAGCTCAAGGAATGATGAAGCTTCTGCTCATGACTACAAGAAGAAAACATGTCACAAGTGCAAGAAACCTGGCCACTTCATCTCTGAGTGTCCGCAGTGGGACAATGAGAACAAAAAGAAGAAGAAGAGCAAGGAATATGACTCGGACGACAAGAAGAAGAAGAAATACTCAAAGTCTTCTTCCAAGTCTTCCTCAAAGTCTTCATCACACAAGAAGAGCTCATCTGGAAAGGCACGTGCGTTTGTTGGCAAGGAAATGGATTCAGAGGAGGAGTCCGCTTCTGAGGAGGCGGAGGTGGAGTCTGAGGAGGAGTCCGATTCTGGCGTTGCAAGTCTGGCTACAACATACGTTGCCAAGTCCATCTTCAACACTGAAGACAATGACTTCATCACCGACACCGATGCAAATGACAAGGACTACTCCACTCCTACCTACTGCTTCATGGCATGCGGTGCCAAGGTAAACAAACACACTACTCACTATCAAACATCTAGTGACGATGACTCTGATTGTGATTCAAAACCCAGTTACAAAACACTTGCTAAAATTGCAACTGAACAACAGAAAGCCATGGAACATATTCAAAAACTGTTAGACAGAAGCGATGATCTGTTGGGTGCTGAAATGACTCGATCTGAATCCTTAATTGAAGACATAAAAAATCTTCACGTTAAGTATCAGGAACTTGAAGATCGTCATGATACTCTCTCAACAACTCATGAAAAGCTTTCCTATGATTATCTTCAAAGGAAGCAAGAACTTGAGAAATTGAGAGCGGCTCATGAAGATCTTCAAAAGGAAAACGAGTCACTTCGCGCCGAACAGATCAGTTCCGCTCAGGAAGGATTTGAACCACCATGTCTTAAATGCATAGAGCGTGATAATGCTACTTCTGTTGCTGAATGTTCTACTGCTGCTACTGTTGCAATATCTTCAACTGTTGATGTGGGAACTAACCCCTCTGCTGAGGATACCACTGCTATTGCTGATGAGAATGCTAGGTTGAAGACATTGCTTGAAATAGGGATGTACAAAAGTCTTAAAGGGCATCAGACACTTTGTGATGTCCTCAAAAGGCAGATCCTGAACCGAAACCCAAGGAAAGAGGGTGTTGGGTTCGTAAGGAAAATGAATGTTGATGGCTCTTACTGGAAACCTGAGCAGTACCCCAAAACCACATGGGTTGCTGCAAAGGAATCTTCAGCAGATCCATCCACTCTATCTGGCTTCACTTGTGCTAACCCCATTGTCATTGATGAATGATTTGATGCAAACTATAAACTATTTAAGAATCAGAATGGTGAAGTGTTTGCCAGGTACATTGGTACTAACTGCAGGAATGGACCACCTATGAAGAAGATCTGGGTGCCGAAAAAGTGTCTGGAGAATCTTCTTGTGAATGTCATCATGACACCACAGGTGAAGAAGACAAACCCCAGACCACAGGCTTCATACAGTCCAAAGGCTTCATACAGACAGAGGACTCACCTGAGTCACACTAACGCAAATGTTTTGCAGGGAAACCATACTCGGGCCTATGAATATGAGCGCGGTTCATCAAACCGCCATGTTCATAAGACCAAGAACTATTCTGCTTATTCTTATGAGTACTATTGTCCACCTGCAAGACTGTTTGCTAGGGCTCCAAAGCCAAAGTTCTCAGATGCTGCACTTAGACTTATTGCTTCTAAGCCACCCTTGAAGATGTGGGTGGCTAAGAAAGCTTAACTCTCTTTTGCAGGGAAGGGTCTCCAGCAGAAAACCAAAATCGTCTGATGCTATTGCTGGGGACCTTAAACATCTTGTAGGGTGCAAGATCAAATGCCCGAATGGTCTTATTATGTACTTCATTCCTGAATTGCTTGCTACTCTCCTTATCAGTCCTAATCTGGATCTAAGCTTTCATAACCCACTGGTTCGTCAAATGTTTTTGCTTCACAATTCTCTTCGTGAAGCCTATCCCCCTAACTGCACTGTAGGGCACGACACCAGCGCCTTCAGAATGGATTATTGATAGTGGGTGTACCAATCACATGACTGGCAAAAGAAGCCTTCTAATGGACTCAACCTTACATCCATCCGACAAGAGTCACATCACATTTGCTGACACTGGTAAAAGTAAGGTATTGGGTCTAGGTAGAGTTGCAATCTCAAAGGATCAACACATGGATAAAGTCATGCTTGTTGAATCCCTTGGCTTCAACTTAATGTCTGTCTCAATGCTTTGCGATTTGAACATGATCGTAATGTTTGGAAAATATCGCTGCCTTGTTCTAATGGAATCTGACAAGTCTCTAGTGTTTGAAGGGTATCGGAAAGATGATTTGTATGTGCTAGATTTCTCAGCAGGACCACAGCTTGCCGTATGTCTTCTAGCAAAAGCTTTAGAATGCTGGCTCTGGCATCGGAGGCTAGGGCATGCTGGCATGAGGAACCTCCACACCCTTGCAAAGAAGAAGCATGTCATAGGCATCGAGGGCGTCAAGTTCAAGAAAGATCACTTAAGCGGTACTTGTGAAGCAGGAAAGATGACGAGGGCCAAACATCCCTCGAAGACAATCATGACAACTACTCGACCCTTCGAACTGCTCCACATGGATCTTTTCGGTCCCACTCATTACTCAACTCTTACTACTACTGCTTGTCTCTATGGCTTTGTCATTGTTGATGATTATTCTAGATATACTTGGGTGCACACAATTCTGGCCTGAAGCTATTGACACTGCATTCCATACAATCAATCGTGTTTATCTTCGCAAGCTTCTGAACAAGACATCTTATGAGCTCCTTACTGGCAAGAAGCCAAATGTCAGTTACTTCAGAGTATTTGGCGCCAGGTGCTGGATCAAGGATCCACATCACACTTCAAAATTTGTACCAAAAGCACATGAGGGTTTTATGCTTGGATATGGAAAGGATTCGCACTCCTACAGAGTCTTCAATCTCTTTCATTATAAAGTGGTTGAAACAGTGGATGTGCGGTTCAATGAGACTAATGGTTCACAAAGAGAGCACCTGCCAAATGTGCTAGATGAAGTTCCATCCAGTGAATCAATCAAACTAATGGGAACTGGAGAAATCATACCCTCTGAAGCTCAACCTAAAGAGGAACTTATCATCTCCGCACCGGATCAACCTGAAGACAATGCTTAGCCTGAAGACAATCCCTCTAACAATGAAAATGATCAACAAGAGCAAAATCTTCGCCCTATACATCCTCGTGTTGCCAATGAAGTGCAGATTGAAAGAATAATTGATAGCATCAATGCACCCGGTCCACTCACTCGTTCAAGGGCAACACAGCTAGCAAATTTCTGTGGGCACTTCGCATTCGTCTCAATAACAGAACCCAAGAAAGTTGAAGAAGCCTTCATGGAACCTGAATGGATTCAAGCCATGCAAGAAGAGCTTCAACAGTTTGAGCTGAATAATGTATGGGAACTGGTTAAGCGTCCTGATCCTCGGAAGCACAATATAATAGGCACCAAATGGATATATCGCAACAAGCAAGATGAGCATGGTCAAGTTGTCAGAAACAAAGCTCGTCTCGTTGCTCAAGGATATACTCAAGTGGAAGGAATTGACTTCGATGAAACATTTGCTCCTGTGGCTCGACTTGAAGCCATACGCATACTGCTGGCCTATGCAAATCATCATAACATACTTCTATATCAAATGGATGTGAAGAGCGCTTTTCTCAATGGCAAGATTGAAGAAGAAGTGTATGTTGCACAACCGCCTGGCTTTGAAGATCCAAAACATCCTGACATGGTATACAAGCTCAACAAGGCACTGTATGGCCTCAAACAAGCCCCTCGGGCTTGGTATGACACACTCAAATACTTCCTGAAGAGCAAAGGCTTCATACCTGGTTCACTCGACCCCACTCTCTTCACAAAGACATATGATGGTGAACTGTTTGTATGCCAAATATATGTGGATGACATTATCTTCGGCTGCACCAATCAGAAGTACAGTGAAGAGTTTGGATATATGATGCAAGAGCAATATCAGATGTCCATGATGGGAGAGCTGAAGTTCTTCCTCGGTCTTCAAATACGACTGCAACGCAACGACATCTTCATATCTCAAGAGAAGTATCTCAAAGATTGCCTAAAGAAGTTCGGTATGCAAGACTGCAAAGGCTTCACGACGCCAATGCCAGCCAAACATCATCTGGGTTCCGACGACAATGGTAAAGAGTTCGATCAAAAGGTATACTGCTCCATGATTGGTTCTTTACTTTATCTATGTGCATCTAGGCCAGATATTATGCTTAGTGTTTGCATGTGTGCTCGATTCCAAGCGGCACCAAAGGAGTCGCATCACTTAGCTGTGAAGCGAATTCTTCGATATTTGGCTCACACCCCAACTCTAGGATTATGGTATCCAAAGGGCTCAGAGTTTGATCTGGTTGGATTCTCGGATGCTGATTATGCTGGTGACAAGGTGGATCGCAAGTCTACATCAGGCACATGTCATTTTCTGGGATGATCACTTGTATGTTGGTCTTCAAAGAAGCAGAATTGTGTATCTCTCTCCACCACTGAATCTGAATACATTGCTGCTGGATCTTGCTACACTCAGCTTCTGTGGATGAAGCAAACACTCAAGGACTATGACATTCATCTGAAGCAAGTGTCACTCTGCTGCGACAACGAAAGCGCCATCAAGATTGCCAACAACCCAGTTCAGCACTCGAAGACAAAGCACATTGAAATTCGTCATCACTTTCTCAGAGATCATGTTGTGAAGGAAGACATTGATATCATACACGTCAACACTAAAGAGCAATTGGCAGATATCTTCACCATGCCCTTGGATGAGAAGAGATTTTGTAAGTTACGGTGTGAGCTAAATATCTTGGAATCCTCAAATGTCCTGTGATCAGGCACACATCCTAACACTTATGCATATTGATGACTTAGATGTGCAACACACGAAGTAAAGTATATCTTCAATCAATGAAGACATACATTCTAAGTGTGAATACATTAATGTGGAATCTGACTTCGGAGCGCCACGATAATTGTGCGCCGTGTCTGGGTCTAATACTTCCTATACGGTGGGTAACGCCACCACCAAAGGTTCTGTTTGAAGTGTTTCACTCATGGCGTTACATTTGCTATGTCTTCATGATTATCTTCGCTATGTTGATTATATATATATACTAGTGTTCTGTCCTCTACAACATTCACTTATAGCTATGTCTTCTTGTTGAATCTTTTGAACTAAGTGAATGTGATCGGACCCTAACCTCTCTATGCTTTCTATCTCAAACTCTATCTCTCCAAATCATATGCATTCTTTTGAAACTGTTAAATGTCTTCTCTGCGTCCTTGTCAGCAAAAGATACAGAGACAAACATTAAGTCTGTTTTCAATGCTCATTCCTTCACCTGAAACCCGGAGAAGTGGGAACGACCACCCAACAATCCAGGCGTGCGTGGGACGTGGAACAACCCCCGATATGCTGCATGATGGCTACGTGTTCCTCAGATGTGAATCGCCAGGGGCACCTGTGTAATAACACTGAGTCGCCCTTGTCCCTATAAATATACGCCTCACCACAGTCATTATCTCTTCTTCCACTCCCGCACGAACCCTAGCGCCACCGCTAGCTCTCGATGATGCCGGCGACAAAGCGCTTCGCTGCCGCAACCTCTCCGACGTCGTCTTCACACCGACCGCAGGCATCGTCCTCTCCGCCGTCACCGTAGGTGTCCTCCGTCGCCAAGTTAGGGCACGGACGATAGAACTGCTCGGCCTCCTCTTCCACTCCGTCTAGCAGTTCTTCGTGTGGTAAATAAAACTTCCTTTTTACGGCCCCTTTGATCCTATAGCTTCGTCACTTCCTACCACAAGCAGTTTTTGTTCACACAAGTTGGATCTCTTTCATACTGCATCTCATAATATGCCTAGTATATTCACTTGTACTTCACAAAGTCGTTAGATTCCTCACTTGTACTGATCCATGGATTCGTACAAATCTGGAACCAACTCCTTATCTATGAGTGAATGTCTTCGCACGATGAGGTCAATGTCTTCTAAACTGATTTATCTTCAAAATCTTCTGAGAATGCATATGACCTCTTACCCTTCCCTCGCACCTTAATGCTGTCACAGGTACATGTCCGTGGGAGAATCCCTTGGTTCTCATAGTGTGCATTCATTTGCAGAATTCTCACAGCATCATATAAATTCTCCCGAAGCCAGTTCATGTTTGTCCAGCAAGCGAAAGCCTTTGAAGCCTTTGAACGTATTGAAGCCTTTCAGTTTAAAGTTCATGGCTTCAGAGAAATCTGCAAGGAAGGGAGGCAAACAGCATCATGGGGGAACATCAAGAGATTTGCCTGATGACCTCTCTGAACTTTACAAGACAGATCCTGAAGAGGATTATAATCAGCGCAAGACCCGAATCCAGTGGATTCGAAGATATTGGGCAGAACAATGGTTCAAATACCGGTTTGTGACCCAAGAATATGCTGAGAAAAATGCCATCAAGCGACTGTGGGGAGACATCCTATACAAGAATCTTCAACCCAGGTCCAGAGAAGAAGCCATTGAACAAGGCTTCTATCCCTGCATGGTCCGTGGGCCACAGCCTGCAGATGCACACCCATCCTCACTACTATGGTGCCGTGACGACAATCTATTCAAGTGCAACTTCCAGTTTGCCAAGAACTCAGCGAAGCAGAACAAGAAGTCTTTGGGATTAGACTTCAACCCTGGTCCCTCTGCTCCCCATGCCGATGGAACTTGCGAAGCTGAACCCAATCTTCTTGGGCCCTTCTACAACTTGGAAGGTCTCATCACTCATATCGTGGTTCAAGGGACAGCCGTGAATGAGCCCGCAGATGACACTGAATCAGATGAAGCGCCTGCAGCGCCAAAGCCAAAGAAACTGAAGCAGCCAAAAGCTTCAAAGCCTACCTCAGCTGCAAAAATCTCACGGGCGAAGCCACTGGCCACTGCACCTCCTGAAGACAGTGTGCAGTCTGAAGATTTGTCACGCATCTCCAAGCCCCAGAAGGTCAAGATGCCTCTGCCACACACCGGCCAAGAACTGACAACTGCTGCTATTCTGCGCAATGATGCCTTTGATCTGTCCAGTGATGAAGATCTTGCAGATGACGCTCTTGAGCAACTGATCAAGAGCAAAGAAGAAGCAGAAATCTTCAACAATTTGCCTCTCTTTGACGTGGCAATCATCCACGACTTCATTGATGAGTGGTTTGAAATGCCCAACCCCAGCTTCGAAGACCTGCAACTTCCCATTGGTCTCAGTGTCGCCTTCCATGGCGCCATTGCTTCAGAGCTAGCTCTAGCTCAGCGCATCATCGAACTGAAGCAGAAGATTGACTTTGAGAAAGCTCAGTTCAAGAAGCATATGGCCAAGCTCAGTGTACAAGAGGTCAAGAACTTCAAGCTCATGTTGCACGAGCTTAAAGAAGCCTTTCTCAAGAAGCGAGAAGAAGCTCAAGGTTCTCGTGAGCGCATGAAGAGCCTGGCTGACAAGTGTGTGCAAGCCTACAATGAGGCTGAGAAGCGCAAGGCCCTTGGGCGTCCTGGCATCGACCCCAGGATGGCTGCAAAGAAGAAGAAGAAGCCCGCTATGGCCGAACCCGACGCACCAAGGCAGGAAGCAGATCCCATTGTCTTCCCAACTAGCATGACTGGCTCGAAGCCAAAGGCCCGGTCAACCGCTTCAGAGTTGAAGAAGACGAGGACTGCTGAGGCTGACGCCAGGAAGAGGAAACATCCTGAAGCCTCTGCTACTGCCCCCTCCAAGAAGAAGCGGAAGACCAAGAAGGAACGGGCTGCTCCCACAGAGCCCTTGATTGTTGAACCCATCTCCATGGTTTGCCCTGACGCTGAACCTCAGGAGCGCCAACTGACTGTCCATGAGCCTGCTTTCACAGAGGCTCATGAAGCTGAAGACTTTCCAGCAGCTGATCCCATCGCTGTTGAAGACATTGGTCACCATGACCATGTTGAAGATGATGTAGTTCTTCCTCAGCTCAAGCACCAACAGGTATCATCGCCTATGCTAACACACAGCGAGCTCATCAGCATTGGTCGTCCTCTGACGCTAATTGCTCAGGATGCATCAGAGGAAGAAGACTTTGAGGCCCAGCCAACTCCAACTCCATAGGCGTCGCCAGTGTTACGCAGGCTTCGCAAAGGACCAAGGCCTCCAGTCTCTGAGTCTGAAGCTAAAGCTGCTAAAGACATTCCGGCTGCATCAGCCGATGAAGAAGAAACCCCAAGCACGGCTACACCCCCGTCTCACCAAGAAGCTGTTCTTGAGGAGAACGTGACTGTGACCGACCCTCCAGCTCATCAAGTGGAGGTTGAGAATTTTGAGGCTGCCACCGACTCCACTGACGCTGTCATGACTGAAGCCAATGTGGAGCCTTCACCAACCCAAGCACCAGAAGTCAGCGAAGCCACTGATCCCACTGCTTCTGTTCCTGCGCCTGCTGCTAGTCCTCAGTTCGACTATCATGTTGAGCACAGGCCTCAGAGTGATCGAGGATGAAGACGATGCTACTTCACCGCCACCTCCTTCAGCACGCTTCGACACTGCTCCAAGTTTGTCTGCACCGCCGAACACCACCGACGACCCTGCTGCTTCACCTACTCTTCATGGGGATGATTAGATGCTCTATGTCTTCAAACCTTTTTGGTCCTTACTGACAAAAGGGGGAGAAGCATATGAGTTTGATAGTCTTCAAGCGGGTCCACATGGGTGGTTGCTTTATATTTTGCCTCGTGTTTACAACTCTCGTTTTGATACATTTGGTTCTTTGAGTTGTAACACTTAAACTCGATGGTCGTCTGCTACTTATTTGCCACTTTGTGATGCGATGATAAATTCCGCATGTGCGACGATAAATTCCGCACTTAGATCATTTTGGCAGACGTCCATTTTCCATTATGCATGTCATTATCTTCATATACCTTCTCATGCATAATGGATTGTCATCATAAGTTGAAGAGGATCTCCACAAGTACAACCTGCCATGTGTATTTGCATTCCAAAAGCAAATTACTTACATGCACATCTTCAGGGGGAGCCCTTGCAACCTATGAAGACAATTCCTTATCCTTTACAATTTCAGATATTATATTCCCCATTGAAAACTTCAACTAGTTTGTCATCAATCACCAAAAAGGGGGAGATTGTAAGTGCATCTAGTGCCACCCCTAGTTGGTTTTGGAGTATTGACGACAAACCTAGTTGAGGGACTAATGTGTTTGTGAGAATTGCAGGATAACACAGGTAGAAGTCCCTCATTGATTCGGTTTTCCTACCAGAGATGACCCCTAAAAATGTATGAATACATTGATGTCAAAGGTGGTTTATGAAGATATTCTCATTGAAGACTATGACAAGAGAAGACATCGCATGAAGCCTATGGAGCTCGAAGACCTAGATTTTTCGTAGTTCTGTTTCTTCTTTGTTGAGTCATAGGAACCACCGTACTGTTAAGTGGGGTCCAAGAGAACCAGTCAGAATGACTGAAGTGATGCTTAACCAAAACCTTTGTCTTCGAGTGAAGACTATGAGAGCGAATCTTGACCAGAGTCGGACAAGTCAGCTTTGCTTGTAGCCCAAGTAAAGTTGTCGTGTGAGTTTGAAATCTGACCGTTGGAACATGTGTCAGTTCCTTAGTGACCCAGGGCCATTTCGGACAAATCAGGTCGGGTTGCCTAGTGGCTATAAATAGCCCACCCCCTACAACCATAAACGGTTGGCTGCTCAGAGTTAGAGTACGACTTTTGTCGTTTGAGAGCAACCCACCTCGAAGCCTTTGAGAGAGAATTCCTTGCGAGGATAAAGCCCTAACCACCCAGAGCCAAAGAGTGTTAGGCATCACTTAAGTCTTCTTGTCTGTGTGATCTGAAGACTTATTACACTTGAGGACTGTGAATCCTCCAGCCGGTTAGGCGTCGCGTTTTGAGCATCCAAGAGACATTATGGATCGTCGGTGAACGAAGTCTATGAAGGTTTGGGAGTCTACCTTGAAGACTTACCAGAGTGATTGGGCAAGGTCTGTGTGACCTTAGCTCAAGGGGAATACGGTGAGGACTGGGTGTCCTGAGCTGCGTGTTCAGGACTGGGTGTCCAGGACTGTGTGTCCTCAGGTTTAAATACCTAGCCGCCCTAACCAGACGTACAGTTGTCACAACAACTGGAACTGGTCCAACAAATCATTGTCTTCAACGAGTCACTGGTTTCATCCTTCCCTTCCCTTTACTTACTGTTGGTCCTTGTGAAGTCATTGTATGATTGCACTATCTTTTGTCTTCACTAAGTGACTGCATGTTCTGTTTGGCTTCATAATATCTTCCTACCTGATCCTCACTACATTGCTGCTATTAGTCATTGCGCTTTCACTTCATTGAATACTTGACTATGGTTTGCCTAGTGTAGTCTACCTTCCGCTGCATGGTAATAAGTTTATTTCTATCGTTTGTCTTCAAAACTTCCACGTTTTGAAGACTTACATAAAAATCGCCTATTCACCCCCCTCTAGTCGATATAACGCACTTTCAGTTACGTATTTTGGTCGGTAAAAATTCCCTATATAATCTCCCGAAGGTTTTGACTCCTGCATCAGGCAATTGTCCTCTATTCTTGTTTCGAGCTGTTTTTCTGATAGATCTAGATCATCATGACGTCTCCAAGTGCCCCCAAGGACAAGTTTTTCGAGAAGGTCATCAACCCCTACCTCACGGAAGTGCTGCAACACCCTCAAACCATTGAGATGCATGAGGGGGTGCTGCACATCCGCGATGTTGATGGACCAAGGAGGACCGGAAGCGTGGTGTGACGCCCCCGATTCAATCGTACACTAATCATGCACGCAAATGTGTACGATCAAGATCAGGGACTCACGGGAAGATATCACAACACAACTCTACAAATAATATAAGTCATACAAGCATCATAATACAAGCCAGGGGCCTCGAGGGCTCGAATACAAGTGCTCGATCATAGACGAGTCAGCGGAAGCAACAATATCTGAGTACAGACATAAGTTAAACAAGTTGCCATAAGATGGCCAGCACAAACTAGGATACAGATCGAAAGAGGCGCATGCCTCCTGCCTGGGATCCTCCTAACTACTCCTGGTCGTCGTCGTCAGCCTGCACGTAGTAGTAGGCACCTCCAATGTAGTAGTCGTCGTCGACGCTGGCTCCTGGCTCCTGGACTCCAACATCTGGTTGCGACAACCAGAAAGAAAGGAAAGGGGAAAAAAGGGGGGAGAAAGCAACCGTGAGTACTCATCCAAAGTACTCGCAAGCAAGGAACTACACTACACATGCATGGGTATATGTGTAAGGAGGCCATATCAGTGGACTGAACTGCAGAATGCCAGAATAAGAGGGGGATAACTAATCCTGTCGAAGACTACGCTTCTGGCAGCCTCCATCTTGCAGCATGTAGAAGAGAGTAGATTGAGTCCTCCAAGTAGTATCTTCAAGTAACATCTCATAGCATAATCCTACCCGGCGATCCCCTCCTCATATCCCTGAGGTAGAGCGACCACCGGTTGTATCTGGCACTTGGAAGGGTGTGTTTTATTAAGTATCCGGTTCTAGTTGTCATAAGGTCAAGGTACAACTCCAAGTCGTCCTGTTACCGAAGATCACGGCTATTCGAATAGATTAACTTCCCTGCAGGGGTGCACCACATA
>NC_057806.1:460027705-460030587 GCF_018294505.1 Triticum aestivum | reverse complement strand
GGGATTACCACTGCTCGGTTAAGTAGTTTACAAGAAAGTTTGAACAAAACAACGGGAAGGAAAATGTGCTTAAACATGTATATCAGGGGTATATCCTTCCCAAGGACAAGCAGAGCAAGATATCCATGACAGGATATTATGTAGAAAACTCTTTAGGTAGGGGAGAGAATTTTCATGACATTGCCCATACAACGGTGTTTGGGTAATTGAGCAAGAAACAATTAGCATTGGGCTTTAAATGGTCTTGTTGAAAATCGGAGTACCATAGACATGCTTCGAGATAGCATTGACATGGTCTTCAGGTGAAGATCAGACTTTGCAAACACGAAGGATCCATCAGGAATAACTTGTAGAATAAGTCTTACAGTTTCCTCATGGAAGAATGGATAACCTTGTTGGAAAGGAATCTATAACAACATGGCCTCCGGCCAGGTGTGCTAGGCACGACAGCACCTTACCGGGTCACATAAATACCATTCTTATAACTCTTGGAAATATGTTCCAACCATCATATCTGACCGAGATTCAGATCTGATTGGTGTCAGGATAACTCAGACTCGGGATGCCTGAGAAGAAAGGTGCAACACAAATTGACGAGATGACATTGCAAGATTCTCGGGGAAATGAACTGTGAAGTGATTTCCGTTATCAAGAGTCCATCATTAACCCAAGGAGAGGACAAGGAGGTGTCTGGTGAACTCAACGGCAATTCACCGAGATTCCCAAAAGTTGGATGTCCACAATTAAGTGAACAAGGAGATAACATTTGTCAGATCAAATGATATAAGGAAGTATGCTCGAGGAAAACATACACAATTAAACATTGGTTGAAAGGTGCACCCAAAATATGGGTTGGGTTGCACGACCAATGTCAGAATGGTGATGCAATAATCAATAGCCTAAGAATGAACTTTCGACCATTAACTTCAAAGAGATAGGGTTGCTAGAAGGAAAGAATCCAAACAACACCGTTCACTTGTTGGAATTAACACGGGGACCAAGAAAGAATGGTGATGGTGAGAAGTATTTCTATGTCAAGAATTCTCAAGAGGTGGAACAATTCTCAGAACATTCTTGACATAAAGGATGGTAATACTCCAAGGTAAAGAAGAACAATTGCTGGATAGCAAGGAACTCAAGGTATAACACCAAGCATGAACAAGCTTGTGTTGGTGGTTAGGCAATAAAGTGGTCGATGATAATACAATTCATCGAGGGCAAGGATGGTATTTCTCATCATGAATTCAATTGATATCCTGGATGAGCTCAGAATGTTGATGATCACGACACCTTTGTCGCGAGAGTTCATGAAGATGTAATCGATCGGCGACGACATCAAGTCAAAGTAATGATGAAGTGAAAGGTTATTGGAACCAAGGGTACGACACAACTCGAAACCAAGCTTGTTGTTCAAGGCGAAATGGTAAGACGATGAGGATCGACGTAAGGTTAGTTCATCGTCGAAAATTATGCTCCGAGAAGAAGGACCGGGTAGCACAGTTAAAATTTAGCATGATAATGATATAGCCGATCAGGCTAGGAATGATGTGATCGGGTACAAACTCGTACTTAAAGAAGATTATCAAGTGTCGTTGAACCGTAATGCAGACTCGGTTCAGTTATCGGTGTCTTTGAGTGTTTAATAACTCAGAGCCCGTGAAAAATTGGATTCAGTGGGAAGGTAGCACTTGATGAAGAACTCATAAGAAGTTATGCTGTTCCATGATAATCTTGAGATACAGGGGGGGTAATACCCGACACAAGATCAAAGTAAAGGTTGGACTGGTGTATTGATCCATAGAAGACAATTATTTTGACTTGTCCGAGAAAGGAGAACAAAGAAGAACAATCATGGTCGGAACCACGGTTGCAAAAGGCTAGATCCTAGATATAAGATGAACTTATACCAAAGGAATAATTTATTTAAGAGAAGCTTTAATGATAAGATCTACATCGTGTCCATGGGCATGAACACAAGTTCAAGGTCGACTCCCACTTCTCCAATGCATAACATTTCATTCACTTCTCACGTTCGATGAAGTTGCAGTGTTGAAATTTTATCTGGTGAAGCACCAGAAGAGTATGACTCGTGAAAACTTTCGGGTTCACACGGTTTAGAGAAGGCATATGTTCAATCCATACGGGCTTCTTAGAAACATATACCAAAATCTTTAGAAGTAATTAACTCAAGCTCGAAGGCAGAGCATGGTTGAGAAAGTAGACGATACAATTTACCAAAGGCATTATGTATCAGAGGAAAGGCTCACAAGGTTATTGAATATGAAGGGCGTTGTCAGATAAAATCCAACAAAGGATCTGGTGGTCCACAAGGGATCTGACGTGAGCATCAGTACTCCACTAGAGGAAGAAGAATGCAAGGAGGTCAAATTATAGAAACAACTGACTAACTCAATTGTCAAATGCAAAGGAATTATGATTCCCAAATCAAGGGATCAGAAGCAATGCTCTGATTAGGGGTGGATAAGTTGAATAGCCTTAGGGTACAATCAAAGACAATTCGATTGGTCGAGAACCAATTCCAGTTAAAAGAATGGCAGCTCAGCCGGAAAAGTAATTTATAAGGATCAATGATGATTGCGTGTATTCGCAAACATATTGAGTCAATAGACCCAAAATGATAATGACAAGGAATGTCAATAAGATTTCTATACTTATGGGTTTAATCATAATGAAAGCAAACAAGAAATTCCAGAGCAATAGGTTGCTGAGGATTTTTGGAATATCGGGTGGTATTTCGAAGACTTTTGTGTAACTCATGAACAACTGGGGGATGGGCGGATACTCGATAAATGCGAGAATTAACCGTAGGGGTATTCAAGTGACAAGAACAGCAAGGCAGTAAGCTCAAGGGATTATCGAAA
>NC_057806.1:460026764-460027134 GCF_018294505.1 Triticum aestivum | reverse complement strand
TGGCCGGCACGGGTGCACGCGAAGAAGCACGTTGGGCTGAAGGAGAGAGGGGAGAGGGCGGTGCCTCACCGCGGGGCCGTAGGGTTCGAGGCAGCGGGCTCGGTGGAGGTCGGGGAGGGCCGACGAGGGAGTTCCGGCGGAGCGGGAGGCCGTCCGGCGGGGTGGCGTGTTGGCGCAGCGGAGTCCAGGCGGCGGGGCGCAGCGATCCGGCGGCTTCGGGGTCATGAGACGGGGCAAGGTGGCGCCGGCGAGGGAGCTCGGAGCGCTGTCATGGTCGGGCGGTGATGATGGGGGGCTAGGTCGACGGCGACCATGGCGAGGTGCGGCGGTGGAGTCAGGGCGGATCGGTTGCCCGATCCAGATCCACTCG
>NC_057806.1:460018218-460025866 GCF_018294505.1 Triticum aestivum | reverse complement strand
GTTGCAGCCCCACCTAGGCAAAACAGAGAGGCCAGCACGCCGGTCTAAACCTAAGCGCACAGGGGTCTGGGCCCATCGCCCATAGCACACCTGCATGTTGCGAGGGCGGCCGGAAGCAGAACTAGCCCCCTTAATACAAGAGCAGGCTTACGTTCCAATCCGGCGCGCGCCGCTCCGTCGCTGACGTCTGAAGTGCTTCGGCTGATACCACGACGTCGGGATACCCATAACTACTCCCGCGTAGATGGTTAGTGCGTATAGGCTCGTAGCCGACTCAGATCAAATACCAAGATCTCGTTAAGCGTGTTAAGTATCCGCGAACGCCGAACAGGGCCAGGCCCACCTGTCTCCTAGGTGGTCTCAACCTGCCCTGTCGCTCCGCCACAAAGTAACAGTCGAGGGTCGTCGGGAACCCAGGCCCACCTCTACCGGGATGGAGCCACCTGTCCTTTCAGCCCCCTCGTCAGAATCACTTGCTGGTACTCAATGAGCTGACCCGACTTTAGTCACCATCTGTATAGTATGTATGTATGTATGTATGTATAGTATATACCCGTGATCACCTCCCAAGTGATCACGGCCCGATAGTATAGCAAGGCAGACTAACAAGAATGTAGGGCCAATGATGATAAACTAGCATCCTATACTAAGCATATAGGATTGCAGGTAAGGTATCAACAGATGTAGCGACAATGTCAGGCTATGCATCAGAATAGGATTAACGAAAGCAGTAACATGCTACACTACTCTAATGCAAGCAGTATAGAGTAGAATAGGCGATATCTGGTGATCAAGGGGGGGGGGGGCTTGCCTGGTTGCTCTGGCAAGAGAGAGGGGTCGTCAACTCCGTAGTCGAACTGGTCAGCCGCAGCGTCGGTCTCGTAGTCTACCGGAGAGAAGAGGGGGAAGAAACAATGAATACCAAGTAAACAGATGCATATCGATGCATGGCATGTCAAGAAGCGATGCTAGGCGTGCCCTAACATGGTATAAGGTGGTACTGGTCAAGGGGGAATCATCCGGGAAAGTATTCCCGGTGTTTCGTGTTTTCGGGCAGAGGAGCCGGAGGGGGAAAGTTGCAGGTTCGATAGGTTAGGGGGGTGTGGTGGACGAACGGACTGCGTATCCGGAATCGTCTCGTCGTTCTGAGCAACTTTCATGTTGAAAATATTTTAATCCGAGTTACGGATTAAAAAAATATGATTTTCTAAAGATTTTATTAATTTCTGGAATTTAATTATTTACTTAATTCAACATTATCCAGAATAGTAAATGCTGACGTCAGCATGACGTATGTGTGATGTCAGCAGGCAACAGTGCGGTTGACCTGGGTCAAACTGACATGTGGGTCCCGTGGGACCCACCTGTCATACTGTTAGGTTAATTAGGGTTTAGGTTAATCTAATTACAGTTTAATTAAACTAACAGGTTAATTAGTTTAGTTAATTGATTGGGTTAATTAAACTCAATTAATTTAGTTAATTAATTAGTTAATATTATTATTATTATTATCATTATTTCTTCTTCTTTTTTTGTTCTGGGGCTGGGGCCCCTTTGTCAGTGGGCCAAAGGCCTTAGCGGGTCAACGGGCGCGGGCGTGGGCATAGCCCGAACGGGCGAGCGCCCAGATCACAGGAAAGGGGGGCGCCAGCCACGGGCGTGGTGAGGCCGCCGGCGTGGCCGCCCGTGCCCACGACGCCAGCCAAGGGAACGGAGGGTGGCGCCACGGGAAGGGCGGCAAGAGCAGCGGCAGGGGAGGCGGCCACGGTGGGCGTGCACGAGATGGGGCGCGTGCGAGGCAGTGAGCCGTCCGGGCGCGCAGGGGAGAGCAGCACAACGGCGCAGCGGCTCAGAGAGGAGCAGGGGCGCGGCCATGCGTCGGGCGTGGACGTCGAGGCGTTCGGCCAGGTCGTGGCCGGCACGGGTGCACGCGAAGAAGCACGTTGGGCTGAAGGAGAGAGGGGAGAGGGCGGTGCCTCACCGCGGGGCCGTAGGGTTCGAGGCAGCGGGCTCGGTGGAGGTCGGGGAGGGCCGACGAGGGAGTTCCGGCGGAGCGGGAGGCCGTCCGGCGGGGTGGCGTGTTGGCGCAGCGGAGTCCAGGCGGCGGGGCGCAGCGATCCGGCGGCTTCGGGGTCATGAGACGGGGCAAGGTGGCGCCGGCGAGGGAGCTCGGAGCGCTGTCATGGTCGGGCGGTGATGATGGGGGGCTAGGTCGACGGCGACCATGGCGAGGTGCGGCGGTGGAGTCAGGGCGGATCGGTTGCCCGATCCAGATCCACTCGGGCGGGGTGGGGAGACGAGATGGATCGGGGGGAGGCGTGGGGGCGAGAGGAGTGGGGGGGTCGGTCTAGGGTTTCCGTCGGTGGGGGGTTATGGAGGGGTTAGGTGGGCCGGCCCGGTTGGGTGGCCAGCTGGGCTGAGGCCCAGCGCGGGGGTGTGGGGTCTTTCTTTTTATTTGTATTTTTATTTCTTTCCTTTTCTTTCTATTTATTCTTTTCTGTTTTAATTTATTTTAAAGTATTTAGGCATTTTGTAGAAGCGTGGTTTCTTCACCATAAATACCTAAGCATTAATTGGCACACTCCGAACATTTTAGTTTTAATGTTTGAAAACTTTTATTGTTTGCCTCGGTTTTAAATTTAAAATCCGAACTAGGTTTCGAACTAACGCGAGTTTATCCACAGTAACCAAGGTGACGTGGCATCATTAACAGGGATCACTGTTGCTTAATTATCCGGGCGTCACACGTGGAGACAAGGCTCGAGGCAATGGAGCAACAAGTTTTCAAGTGCCAGGAGATGGTGGAACGCGGACTCAATGCCAACCATATGATGATCGCGGAGTTCACCAACAACCACAAGTTGGATGCCAAGAACATTGGGGAGACCATCTTCAAGCTTCACGAGAAGATCGAGCACCTCCAAGCCCAAATCTATGACCTGCAAAACCAAAACTGTGAGTATGAATATAGATTCAAGAGGATGAGTTTGGCTGCAGATTTGAGGATCCCGGAGACTCGTTCATCCTTCTATGATGGTGAGCCTATGCCTTGGAAGATGGACGACAAGCCTACTTCATCATCACCACCATCTTCTTCACCAACAAAGGAGACATAATCATATGGGTATGGGCACTCCCCTTGGCAACTGCCAAGCTTGGGGGAGGTGCCCCGGTATCGTATCACCATCACTTTTATCTTTACCATTTTTCTTAGTTAGATCCTTTTGATAATATCTTGATCTAGTAGAATAAAGTTTTAGTATGATCTAGTTGTGAGTTTTGCTTTATGATCCCTCTATGTAATCGAGTCCGTGAGCTATATAATAAAGATTAGTGTTGAGTCAAGGGCTTGATGATTTTGCTATGATCTTAAGTGAATAAAATAAAAGAGAAAGAATAAAAAGAAATAAAAGAGATCATATGGATCTTATGGAGAGTAATGAGCTCACATATAAAGAGTATGATGAATAAAAGTTGTTGAGAGTTGACAAACATAGTTTTGGTCATCGTTGCAATTAATAGGAAGTAATAAAGAAAGAGAGGTCTTCACAAATAAATACACTATCATGGACATATTTTATGATTGTGAGCACTCATTAAAATATGACATGCTAAAGAGTTGATGTTGGACAAGGAAAACAACGTAATGGGTTATGTTTTCTTACATCTGAGATAAATTATATTGTCATGGATCATCCAACATGGATCATCCAACATGATTGAGCTTGCCTTTCCCCCTCATGCTAGCCAAATTCTTTGCACCAAGTAGAGATACTACTTGTGCTTCCAAATACCCTTAAACCCAGTTTTGCCATGAGAGTCCACCATATCTATCTATGGATTGAGTAAGATCCTTCAACTAAGTTGTCATGCAGGCAATAAAAATTGCTCTCTAAATATGTATGACTTATTAGTGTGGGAGAAAATAAGCTTTATACGATCTTGTGATGTGCAAGAAATAAAAGCGATGAACTGCATAATAAAGGTCCATATCACAAGTGGCAATATAAAGTGATGTTTTTTCACATTAATATTTTGTGCATCCAACAATAAAAGGGCATGACAACCTCTGCTTCCCTCTGCGAAGGGCATATCTTTTACTTTTATCTCCTACCTTACATAAGAGTCATGGTGATCTTCACCTTTCATTTTTACATTTTATCTTTTGGCAAGCACAATATGTTAGAAAGATCTTGGTATATATGGCTAATTGGATGTGAGTTTTCATGAACTATTATTGTTGACATTGCCCTCGAGGTAAAACGTTGGGAGGCAAAACTATAAGCCCCTATCTTTCTCTGTGTCCGATTAAAACTCCATACCCATAAGTATTGCGTGAGTGTTAGTAATTGTGAAAGACTATATGATAGTTGAGTATGTGGACTTGCTGAAAAGCTCTTATATTGACTCTTTTCTATGTTATGATAAATTGCATTTGCTTCAATGACTGAGATTATAGTTTGTTAGTTTTCAATGAAGTTTATGGTTCATACTTGAAATTATGATTGAATTGTTACTCTAGCATAAGAGATCATACGACAATAATTATATAAGCTGTTGTTCTAAGAATGATCATGATGCCCTCATGTCTGTATTTTATTTTTATCGACGCCTCTATCTCTAAACATGTGGACATATTTTTCGATTTCGGTTTTCGCTTAAGGACAAGCGAGGTCTAAGCTTGGGGGAGTTGATAAGTCCATTTTGCATCATGCTTTTATATCGATATTTATTGCATTATGGGCTGTTATTACACATTATGTCACAATACTTATGCCTATTCTCTCTTATTTTACAAGGTTTACATAAAGCGGGAGAATGCCGGTAGCTGGGATTCCGGGCTGGAAAAGAAGCAAATATTAGAGACCTATTCTGCATAGCTCCAAAAGTCATGAAACTTCATGGAAGCTATTTTCAGAATATATAAAAATACTGAGCGCAAGAAGTTCCAGAGGGGTCCCACACCCTGGCCACGAGGGTGGGGGGTGCGCCCTACCCCCTGGGCGCGCCCCCTGCCTCATAGGCCCCCTGGTGGCCCTCCGATGCCCATCTTCTGCTATATGGAGTCTTTCATTGAGGAAAAAAATCATAAGCAAGCTTTTGGGACGAGACACCGCTGCCACGAGGCGGAACCTTGGCGGAACCAATCTAGGGCTCCGGCGGAGCTGTTCTGCCGGGGACATTTCCCTCCGGGAGGGGGAAATCATCGCCATCATCATCACCAACGCTCCTCTCATCGGGAGAGGGCCAATCTCCATCAACATCTTCACCAGCACCATCTCCTCTCAAACCCTAGTTCATCTCTTGTATCCAATTCTTGTCTCTAAGTCTGGGATTGGTACCTGTAGGTTGCTAGTAGTGTTGATTACTCCTCGTAGTTGATGCTAGTTGGTTTATTTGGTGGAATACCATATGTTCAGATCCTATATGCATATTAATACCCCTCTGATTATGAACATGAATATGCTTTGTGAGTAGTTACGTTTGTTCCTGAGGACATGGGAGAAGTCTTGCTATTAGTAGTCATGTGAATTTGGTATTTGTTTGATATTTTGATGAGATGTATGTTGTCTCTCCTCTAGTGGTGTTATGTGAACGTCGACTACATGACACTTCACCATTATTTGGGCCTAGAGGAAGGCATTGGGAAGTAATAAGTAGATGATGGGTTGCTAGAGTGACAGAAGCTTAAACCCTAATTTATCCGTTGCTTCGTAAGGGGCTGATTTGGATCCATATGTTTCATGCTATGGTTAGGTTTACCTTAATACTTCTGTTGTAGTTGCGGATGCTTGCAATGGGGGTTAATCATAAGTGGGATGCTTGTCCAAGTAAGGACATCACCCAAGCACCGGTCCACCCACATATCAAATTATCAAAGTACCGAACGCGAATCATATGAACGTGATGAAAACTAGCTTGACGATAATTCCCATGTGTCCTCGGGAGCGCTTTCTTCTATATAAAAGTTTGTCTAGGCTTGTCCTTTACTACAAAAAGGATTGGGCCACCTTGCTGCACTTTATTTACTTTTGTTACTTGTTGCTTGTTATAAATTATCTTATCACAAAACTATCTATTACCTATAATTTCAGTGCTTGCAGAGAATACCTCGCTGAAAACCGCTTATCATTTCCTTCCGCTCCTTGTTGGATTCGACACTCTTACTTATCGAAAGGACTACGATAGATCCCCTATACTTGTGGGTCATCAACTTCCAACAAGGAGGAGCTCCTGGCCTCCGTGTCGTTGCGGCGCTTGCGGGGCGGGTCGCCGTTCTCACCACGTCTGTCGAGCCCTCCTCGGTCACCATGATACGTCTCCAACATATCTATAATTTATTAAGTATTAATGACATGTTTACAATAATTTTATATGGTTTTTGTATGATTTGAATGGAACTAACCCGGACTGGCGCTGTTTTCAGCAGAATTATTGTGGTGTTTTTTTTGTGCGGAAGTTATCGGAATTGGACAAAACTTTTTGACGATTTTTTGGAAGAAAAGATAAATAATGGAGCAAAGAACCACCAGAGGGGGTCCCTTTCTGCCCACAAGACACCAGGGCGCGCCAGCCCCCTGGCGCGCCCTGGTGGGTGATGGCATCCCTGAGGCCCATCTTCGCGTGAAACCGATGCAAAAAATCCTATAAATACAAAAGCCCCCCAAAATAACCCTAGATCAAATGTTCTGCCGTCGCAAGTCTCTATAGCCGCGAAAACCAATCTGGACCCTGTTCATACTTCGATGCCTTGTGCTCCGAGATCAGAATGATTCTGCCAAAACTTCAAGACAACCGACTCTTATCTGCTTGCTCGGTCTAACCTCGCCCGCCTTTCACTTCACGATCTGTTTGTACTCATGTGGACATGACGCACTCGGGAAAGCCACATGTTATAGACGGTTGCAACATTGGGAAGAGCACCTTTTGACTTGATTTTTTAGTGAAAGATCACCCTAATAATTAAATACTGCGCAATCAAAGGGTGTAAATAACAAAGGGATAAACATCTCAGGAAATACATAATAGCATGATATGGTATAGCCATGGGCGCCAGGAAGTCTTCATGGTCCTCTTCAATCTTTAGTTGAAGCGTCATCGTGGTGGTAGAAAAATCGTTGTCGTGGCGGTTGTTTCAAAAAATGCTGCCGCGGCGGTAATTTCAAAAAATGTTGTCGTGGTCACCATTTCAAAAATGTTAACGTGGCACCAATTTCGGAAAATGCTGCCATGGCACAAAAATTTCAGCACCTCCTCCTACGTCTGGTACACCTTCTCCATGTTGGGGTCCTCCGTGTACACTTGCCACCATCATTTGCAACCTGTAGGCTATCTCTACATCTTTTACATTAAAGTGGCAATCTCGTGTCTCCAGCCATCATGTCGTGACGTGCAGGCAACTTAACGTTACAACATATAACCATCTCATACATAAACTCGTTATCATGACGAATGCTATACCACATCATATACAAAACTGCAAAACCAAGTTAGACATTCTCTAATCGGTTTGGCAGATTTTAATTACGTGGTTGCTAGGATTTACGGATAATACTAGCTACCTATGTTCACAAACAAAGGTGATAATCCTTGTTGCTATATTGACTTTTGGGGTGTATATAGAAAAGGGCCAATACCTCCACTCTAT
>NC_057806.1:460017576-460018082 GCF_018294505.1 Triticum aestivum | reverse complement strand
CGGGCGCCCTTATGTCTCGCTTTAAGCGAGACATGTGGAAGCTCTCGTGTCCGGGGGAGCCTCAGATGGGCCCGCCCAGCCGCACGGGAGCCCACAACCTGTTTTTTTCGTTTTTCCTTTTTTGTACTTTTTCTTTATACTTTAAAATTATATATTACAAAAAACACTCTTCAAAAACACATTTGAAAAATATTGTACAACTATTTGAAAAATATTGAATAAGTATTAGAAGCATTGAATGAGTATATAAAAATGTTGACTAAGTATTAAAAATGTTGAACAAGTATTTGAAAAATATAGAATAAGTATAAAAAATTGAAAACATATTTAAAAAATGTTCAATAAGTATTAAAATAGTGAACATGTATTCCAAAAATGTTGAATAAGCATTCGGACAATGTTGAACATCTATAAAAAATGTTAATCACTTATTAAAAATGTTTTTGACATATAAAAAATGTAGAATGAAAAAAAAACAAAAACTTAAAACCAAAAATAAACAAATC
>NC_057806.1:460009173-460017560 GCF_018294505.1 Triticum aestivum | reverse complement strand
AAAACATTGAAACCCAAAGAATCAAATGAAAGAGGAGAAAAAAGAATTATAGTGACGAAAAAATTGAATTGGAGAAAAAAAGAAAACCAAATAAAGAACCAAAGAAACAAAAAATGAAAAAATGGAGAAATAAAAAAACTCCGGTGTTTTACCTCAAGTAGCGTGCACCTCCTAGGTAAACACAAAGTCAAAAGTGGCGCAGTGGCTAGCGAATCTATGCTCGATCGAAATGACCATGGTTTGAATCCCCCCGCGCCCTTATTTCCTTCCCTTTTTTTCTATTTACTCTGCGCTAGTGGGCCGACCCGATTCGTCGAGATGTTTCAGGGAGGCAAACCTTTGGTATCGCTGAATGCAAGATATAGCGCTTGTGAATTCACCCCTTCCCCCCTAAGGAAAGGGGGGCGCCTCCTCCACTTGGGCCTTCGTCGCCCAAGTTGCCTTCCATTACTAGACCTTTTAAGGCCCGTTGATATTTAATTAATTATAAAAGCCCTCTAACAATTACTGTGACCTTTTATATATAATTTAATTGACCTTTTATATATAATTTAACATCACCGGAAACATTTTTCACCTATATATTAATTATTGAGAATACCCGGTATTGCCCGATAAACCCCGAAACCCTTCCGGTGACCCTGAAATGCTTTCGGTTCCTCTCGGAACTATTCAGAATATTAACAAAACTATTTCACAAATAAATCCTCAATACCCCCATCCTATTAACACTCAATAGATTTTGATTACCTTAATTTTGTGACCCTATAGGTTCGGTAAATCATATACATGACCGAAACCCCTTGCGGTAAATTATGAACACGAATAATAATAATACAATATTATTGCCTCTAGGGCATACTTCCAACGGGGAGGAGCTCTAGGCCTCCGCATCGTTGTGGTGCCTGCGGTGTGGGTCACCGTTCCCACCGAGTCCCCCTTGGCCACCCCGACCTGCATCCGCTGGTGACATCTCCGCTCGCTTCTGGTGGAAAACTTTGCCACAAAACACTGTCGGATCTCGATTGATTTCTGTTGGAGATCGTAGCAGAAATTTAAAATTTTCTACGCATCACCAAGATCAATCTATGGAGTAATCTAGCAATGAGGGAGAGGGAGTGCATCTTCATACCCTTGAAGATCGCTAAGCGGAAGCGTTGCAAGAACGCAGTTGGTGGAGTTGTACACGCAGCGATTCAGATCACGGTCGATTCCGATCTAAGCGCCGAACAACGGCACCTCCGCGTTCAACACACATACAGCCCGTTGACGTCTCCCGCACCTTGATCCAGCAAGGAGAGAGGGAGAGGTTGGGGAAGACTCCGTCCAGCAGCAGCACGACGGCGTGGTGGTGGTGGAGGAGCGCGGTACTCCTGCAGGGCTTCGCCAAGCACTACGAGAGACGAGGAGGGAGAGAGGTAGGGCTGCGCCTTGGGAGAGAGAGACTCGTGTGTTGAGCAGCCCCAAAACCTCCACTATATATAAGGGCAAGGGCAAGGGGAGGCGCCCTAGGGTTTCCCCTGGGGGGGGGGGGGGGCGGCGGCCAGGGCATATGGGATCTCCCCTTTGGGTGACTTAGCCCCCAAGCCAGGAGGTGGGAACCCTAGATGGGGCGCCCCAAACCCCTTGGTCACGTGGGAATAGGTGAGGGGGGCGCACAGCCCCTTAGTGGGCTGGTTTTCCCCCTTCCCTTGGCCCATGAATCCCCCCAACACTTGCCGGGGCTCCCGAAACACCTTTCGGTCATGCTGGTCATCACCCGGTACCTCCGGAACACTTCCGGACTCCAAAACCCTTCGTCCAATATATGAATCTTCACCTCCGGACCATTCCGGAACTCCTCGGATGTCCGTGATCTCATCCGGGACTCCGAACAACATTCAGTAACCGCGTACATACTTTCCCTATGACCCTAGTGTCATCGAACCTTAAGTGTGTAGACCCTACGGGCTCGGGAATAATGCAGACATGACCAAGACATCTCTCTGGTCAATAACCAACAGCGGGATCTGGATACCCATGTTGGCTCCCACATGTTCCATGATGATCTCATCGGATGAACCACGATGTCAAGGATTCAGTCAATCCCGTATACAATTCCCTTTGTCTACGATATAGTACTTGCCCGAGATTCAATCGTCGGTATCCCGATACCTTGTTCAATCTCATTACCGGCAAGTCTCTTTACTCATTCCATAACACATCATCCCGTGATCAACTCCTTGGTCACATTGTGCACATTATGATGATGTCCTACCGAGTGGGCCCAGAGATACCTCTCCGTTTACATGAAGTGACAAATCCCAGTCTCGATTCGTGCCAACCCAACAGACACTTTTGGAGATACCCGTAGTGCACCTTTATAGCCACCCAGTTATGTTGTGGCGTTTGGTACACCCAAAGTATTCCTACGGTATCCGGGAGTTGCACAATCTCATGGTCTAAGGAAATGATACTTGACATTAGAAAAGCTTTAGCAGAAGAACTATATGATCTTGTGCTAGGCTTAGGATTGGGTCTTGTCCATCACATCATTCTCCTAATGATGTGATCCCGTTATCAATGACATCCAATGTCCATGGTCAGGAAACCATGACCATCTATTGATCAACGAGCTAGTCAACTAGAGGCTTACTAGGGACATGTTGTGGTCTATGTATTCACACATGTATTATGGTTTCCGGTTAATATAATTATAGCATGAACAATAGACAATTATCATGAACTCGAAATACAATATTTCCAGCGCAAATACAAGTACATCTGAATTAAACGGTGCGGCTGAACTTGTGCAATACATCTTACATACTACAAAATGAAATTCAGATAGAACATAATGCCCTACAATAATACAATACAAACTAATAATGCAAATACATATGAATGAAACGGTACAACGGGAATACATCTTACATACTACACGAAGTCATCATCGTCATCCTCCGTTGATGCAGCCCTCTTGCCCTTCGATGATGCAGTCCTCTTGCCCTCCGTCGATGCAGAACTCTTGCCCTTGGTCGATGCAGAACTCTTGCCCTTCGAGGATGCAGAACTCTTGCCTTTGGACGATGCGGAACTCTTGCCCTTCGACGATGTAGAACCCGGAAGCGGCGGCATGAAGATATCATCTTCGTCCTCGCTCTCCCCAGTCCATAAAAATGGATGCTTTTCTGCAGTCCTTCTGAAAGTTTCACTCTTCGGCTCCACCACCTTCTTCCACCTTTCATGCAACCTAAGAAGTTCTTTACGTACCTCCTCAGAGGTCCTTTCAGGCCACCCAGACCTACGTAATTCGTGAGCCAACTCATTCATTATGGTGTCACTACCGGTGAGTTCGTCCCATGGAACTACCCTATTGTCCATCCTGAAATCGGTAGCTAGACTCAGCAGAGTGCTGCTCATCTTAGGGTGAAAACTACGATCGAATGGATAATGAGACATCTCGACTACACTACACTGGAATGCTTATCCACCTCCACCGGAAGGGGGTTTTATAGATACAGAGGATAAAATGGCGGGAAAGAATAACTGTAGTATGGCAGGAAAATAAGGCGGGAAGGGGTTGGCGGGAAACGGGTGGCGGGAACATATGGCGGGAAGGGGTTGGCGGGAAACGGGTGGCGGGAACATATGGCGGGAAGGGGGTGGCGGGAAACGGGTGGCGAGAAAATACATTTCAACCTAATGTATGAGCCATGCAACTTCGGCCTACACGAGACCAAAAAGTACTTTTCGGCCTAGGCTTTACCAAAAAGTCTATTTCGGCCTACACTTGACCGAAAAGTGCCTTTTCGGCCAGGACCCCACCACTTCGGCCAAGAGATGGCCGAAAAGTCTACTTGGGCCTAACTGTGGCCGAAAAGTCCTATTTCGGCCAAGAGATGGCCGACGGGCTACTACTTTTGATTTTTATGAATATCATGCTATAGTTTCCGAAAATGCTATAAAATATATCATATTTTTGAAAAAAAAATCCATATATAGTAGCAAGTAGAAGAAATATATATACGAACAAGATATTTTAATTATGTATGCATGTTGCCTGGGAGAGGGAGGGAAGATGTTTGGAAGGCTCTTTTTTATATTAGTGATTTAAAAGCGCCGAGGTTGGATGGACTCAATGCTTTTTTATAAGAGATTTTGGTCCATGTTAGGGAAATATTCGGTCGAGGAGGTTTTGCAAGCGGTTACGTGTATTATTCCTATTGTGATGATTCTGAAGGTTAACTCTCTAGAAAAGATAATCAATTTTTGTTGATTAGCTTGTGTAATGTGGTCTACAAGACTATTGCAAAAAATGGTGGCTACTTGTTTGAAGGACTTCCTCCCATAAATTATTAGTGTGACTCAAGATTATTTTCGCACCTGGAAGATTTAAGAAACTTTTCATGGTTTATTCCATAAATGTCCATTGTGTGTTTGAAAAGTATTAATAGTGTATTTAGAAATTATTTGTAGCGTATTATTTAAAAAAACCATGTACTTTTGTATTTTTAAAAAATCATGTAATAAAAAAAGATTGGGCACATTTAAAAAAAGTGGTTGTGTAATTAAAAGGTGTTTGACACATTCTGAAAAATGCTCATGTCATTACTAAAATGATCACCTATTAAAAATATCAATGTAATTATAAATGTGTTTGACACATTTAAAGAAAATTCATGTAAATAAAAAAGTGCTCAGTGCAGTTTAAACAAAATGTTCATGTAACTAAGAAAATTTTCATGTATTAAAAATGTTCATGTAACTATTAAATGTGTACGACACATTATGAAAAAATATTCATGTAATAAAAAATTTGCTTGACGCATTTCTAATGGATGTTCATGTAATTAGAAAATTGTTCACGTATTAAAAATGTCCAATCGATCTAAAACAAGTGTTCGAGCCATTTAAGTAAAAAATTCATGTAATTTCAAATGAGAAATTAAAAAATATTCCTTCATTGCTAGAATAATGTTTAAGTAGGTGCTTTTATGTGCATGTTTTCATGGTTTCAAGTTTCTTTTAGGGCAACTCTAACGGACCAACCTAAATGGATAGAAAAATTGTCCCTTTTTTGTCCATTTGCGTGGCTAAGCTGACACCGAAAGCCCGCTCGTGTCCGTCTACCCATAGGCGTGTGGGACGCATTTCAACTTAGTTTTCAGATTTCCATTTAAAATACATATATTAGCTGCCAAAAGTTTGTCAATTACATTAATTATACTAAAAAAGTTAAGTAAAAAATTGACTAAACCTTAGATCTACTTGTCCTCGTCATCGTTTTCGTCCACCAGGTTGAAGTAGACCGGAGCCAGCCATGGATATGGCCATGGTGCCTGCCACCGGCGCTGGCGTGGCAGGCGCCTCCACTGCTTTGGCATACCAGGGACCATGAACATCCACGCTTACACGTGGCCCACTAGCCTCGCCAATGGCCACGACTCTGGTTGCGACGACAGGGGGATTTTGCGAGTTGCAGGTCAGGCCACCGGGTGAGCTCGGCCAGCTGAGAGTCGTCGATGGCCTTCTTAAGGGCCTCGTCCTCCCCCTCCTCCTTCATCGCGGGCTATGGCGTTGGAGCGCGCATACGCAGGGGCGCTGGTGCACGAGCGACGAAGCACGACCGACGGCGCTAGCCGTGCTCATCCATGAATCAAGTGTCCCAGTGTGTCGAATCCAACACGAACGTTGGGTCGCGGCGAAGCTCGTGGGCAGCTGAGCGCAATGGCGACAAATCTCCACCTCCTACGTGTGGGCAGAGGCCGGAACCACCGGGTTCCAGTGTTAGCCGTTTGGTTGGTGCACGTCTGGTCAAGGCACGGGGTTGCGTGCTCCCAGTAGTGTTGGCATCAGTGGACGGGCATGCACACACGGTCGAGCATCAACAACACAGCTCCCGGTGGCATCACAATGAAGGTTGTCGCGCGGCCCCTCCCCGTGGAGGAGCCGGTCTCGTGGTCGTGCGCTCCGGGCGTCCACTTCCGCGACATTATGGTCGGCAATAATGTCTCGTGTTTGACTTGACGGTTGAGCAGCTGGGGAGCAAAGGGAGGGAGAACATACTGATCCTATGCGGCTGCTCACTCGCACCCTCTCCCCCCAAAGGGCGCGGCTATGCCTCGCTTGTAGCGAGCGCGAGGAGAGCATCACTCACAGCGCCCCCTGTACATGGGGTAGGCCGAATGAGACGTAGCCACCCCCTCCCCTCCCCACCACGCACAAAGGAGCACACACATGCACATTTTTTTGCCTCTACTTTCAGAAATACACATTTAAATTATTGTAGTAAATATTTTTAATTTAGTACTTTTACATAAAAAATATAACATACACTTTTTTTGTTAAAAGTGTATTCCATAAGTTTTCATTGTGTGTTTGAAAAATGGTCATCATGTGTTTAAAAAGTATTAATCACATCTTTAGAAAAATAGTCAGGGGTAAAAAAAAACTTATATCCTTTAAAAAAAGGTTCACATGCTTTTTTACTTTAAATAATTTAATTCTAAAGAAGTTGTTTGAAGCATTTAAAAAAATATGCATGTGACCAGAGAAATGTCAATCTATTAAATATTCATTTAATTTAAAAAGGGTTTTACACATTAATTTTTTTAAAAGTGCAGCACTAAAAAACCATGAAATTAGTAAACGGGTTTGATGCACTTTAAACAAATGTTCATGGAATTGGGAAAATTACAAGTATTGGAAAATGACCATGTGATATAAAACAAGTATTCTTGCCTTTTATAGGAAATGTTCATGTAACCCTAAACAGACAATTTTTAAAACATTCTTTAGAGTTAATTTCTCAAGGGAAATATAAGAAGAAGGAAAAACAAATGGAAATTATTTAAAATATAAAAAACAGTTTTTATTTAAGTAGAAAGGAAAGAGAAAGGTTCTCAAAAAAAAAAGGAAAGAGAAGACAAGAACAAAAAGAAAGAAGAGAAAACAGAGAAAAGGTAAAACTAGACCAAAAATGAAGCTACCACACAAACTCCAGATAAAAAAATAAAAAGGGAAATCGCTGGAATGCACACAAACTAGAAAATATGAAAAAACTAGGAACAAGACTGCTAAGAACTGTTTCAGTCTGGGGCTACTGGGCTGACCCGTGCTAGAACGGTTTTAGTTGACCAATAACTATGCTTCACACTTGGCGAGATATAGCAGGTACACCTCGATTACCCTGGTGTCCAAGAGGACTATGGTAGGAGCATGTCATGTTAGGGGACCATTTGATCGAGGAGGTTTTGCAAGTGGTCACATGTATTATTCCTACAGGATGGAATGACACTGCTATTGTAACTTCTGAAGGTTAACTCTCCGGAAAAGATAACCAATTTAGGCCTATTAGCTTGTGTAATAATATGGTCTACAAGATATTGCAAAAAAAAAAATGTGGCTACTCGTTTTAAGGTCTTTCTCCCAAAAAATTATTAGTAGCGTACTTCAAAAAACTCGCGTACTTTTATAAGATATTCCCATATTTACTTTTTTCTTCTAAAAAAAGTCATGTAATTAAAAAAATTGACAATTTTTGAGAAGTGATTATGTCATTTAAAAGGTGTTCGACGCATTTTGAAAAATGATCATGTCATTATAAAAATGATCACCTGTTAGAAATATCCATGTAATTATAAATGTGTTTAACACATTTGAAAACCCCCTCATGCAATTAAAAAATGTTCAATGCAATTTTAACAAAATGGTTCATATAATTAGGAAAATATTTCATGTATAAAAATGTTCATGTAAATAGAAAAAATGTTCAACACATTATTAAACAATTTTCATGTAATACAAAAGTTGCTCGACACATTTCTAACAGATCTTCATGCAATTAGAAAAATGTACGCGTATTAAAAATGTTCAATTGGTATAAAATAAGTGTTCAAGCCATGTAAAGAAAATGTTCATGTAATTTTTAAAAAATGTTTGTCCATTGTTATACTAATGTTTAAATTGGTGCTTTTATTTGTATATATTCAGTTTTTTTAAGTTAGGGCAACTCCAATGAGCCGATCCAAACAGACATAAAAAATTATCCCTTCTTGCCTATCTGGGTGGCCTGCCGGACACCGAAAGTCTGCCCGTGTCTGCTTACCCATAGGTGCATACAATGCACGGGACACGTTTCAACTTTTTTCCCGGATTTCCATTTAAAATATTATTGTTAGACGCTAAAAGTACGTCGATTACACTAATTCAACTAAAGAAACATAAGTAAAAAAACTAAACCATAGATCTACTCGTCCTCGTCATGATCCTCGTCCACCAGGTCAATGTAGACCGGAGCCGGCCATGGATATGGCCACGGGGCCGGTCCTACCACCGACGCACGCGTTGGCATGCCAGGCACCTCCTGCAGCTCCGGCATACGAGGGACCATGAACATCCACGAC
>NC_057806.1:460001235-460008828 GCF_018294505.1 Triticum aestivum | reverse complement strand
CGATAATGCTGGTCGTGCTCGTCCATGAACCAAGTGTCCCAATGTGTCGAGTCCAACGAGAACACCGGGCCGCGACAAAGGTCGCCGGACAGCTGAGCGCGATGGCGGCAGATCTCTTTGTCCCACACGTGGCCGAAGGCCAGAACGACCGGCACGGGAACCCTATCTGGGTTCGATGCCAGTCGCTCGACAGGTGCACGTCCGGCCATGGCACGGGGATGGCGTGCTCCCAGTAGTGCTGGCACCGGTGGACAGGAACGTACACGTGGTCGCGTGCCAGCAACATAGCCCCCAATGATGTCAGAGTGAAGGTTGCCGCGCGATGCCGCCCCGAGGAGGAGCCGGCTTCGTGGTTGTGCGCTTTGGTGTCCACTTCCACGATATGTTGGGCGACAACAATGGCTAAGGTTTGACTTGACTATCGGGCGGCTGGGGCAGAGGAAGGGAGAAGAGAATGATCATATGCGGCCACTCACTCACACCACCCCTCCCCCTGGAGAGTGCAGCTATGTCTCGCTTGTAGCGAGTGTGAGGGCAGCATCATTCACAACACCCTTGTGTATAGGGTAGGCCGAATGCACGAGGTAGCTACCCCTTCCCAGTCACACACAAAGGAGCACACACATGCACACTTTTTCCTTTTTTTTCTTTTCATGTTTTCTCTTTTTTGCCTCTACTTTTAGAAATACACATTTAAATTATTGGAGTAAATATTTTTAATTTCCTAATTATACATAAAAATATTAAACATGCATTCAACTTTTTTTAAAGTGTATTCCATAAGTGTTCATTGTGTGTTTGAAAAATTGTTCATCATGTGTTTTAAAAGTATTAAGCACACATTTAGAAAATAGTCAGGGCGTAATTAAAAATGTTTATGTCCTTGTTTAAAATGTCCACAAGCTTTTTTTTCTTCTAAATAATTTTATTATTAAGAAGATGTTTGATGAATTTAGAAAAATATTCATGTAACTAGAGAAATGTTAATCATTTAAATATTCATTTATTAAAAAAATGTTTGACACATTGAAAAAACTAAACCATGTAATTTAAAAAGGGTTTGGTGCACTTTAAACAAATGTTAAAGTAATTTGAAAAATTTCAAGTATTGAAAATGATCATGTGATTTAAAACAAGTGTTCAAGCCTTTTATAGGAAAAGTTCATGTAACCTTAAATGCGCAATTTTTAAAATATCATTTATAGTTAATTTTGTAAGAGAAACATAAGAAGAAGGAAAAACAAGTGGAAAGTGTTTAACATGTAAAAAAATATTTTTTACTTAAGTAAAAGTAAAGAGAAAGCATGAAAACAAAATGAAAGAAAAGAAAGAAAAAAGTAAGAATAAGAAAACAAAGAAAAACATGTAACTAGACAAAAATCGGAGGTACCACACAAACTCCAGATAGAAAAACAAAAATTGAAATCGCTGGAGCGCACACAAAGTAGAAAATATGGAAAAACTAGGAACTAAACTGCTAGGAACCCCCCCGCAAAAAAAAAAACTGCTAGGAACCGTTTCAGTCTGGGGATACTGGGCTGACCCGTACTAGAACCGTTATAGCTGAGCTACAACTATGCCTCGCAGAAGGCGAGATATAGGATGGACACCTCGATGACTCTGGTCAATGTAGTCCAAGAGGACTATGGTAGGAGCCCGTCATGTTAGGGGGCCATTTGATCGAGGAGGTTTTGCAAGTGGTCACATGTACTAACACTGCTATTGTACTGATTCTGAATGTTAACTCCCCCGAAAAGATAACCAATTTAGGCCCATTAACTTGTGTAATGTGCTATACAAGATTATTGCAAAAAAATGTGGCTACTCGTTTGAAGGTCTTTCTCCCAGAAATTATTAGTCTGACTCAAGTGTGTTTTCGCACCAGGAAGATTTAAGAAACTGTTCGTGGTTTATTCCATAAATGTCCACTGTGTGTTTGAAAAGTATTAATAGTGTATCTAGAAAATATTAATAGCATATTAAAAAAACTCGTGTACTTTTATAAAGGTTCCCATATTTACCTTTGTCTTTTACAAAATGTTAATGTAATTACAAAATTGATACATTTTCTTAAAAAGTGTTTATAAAATTCAAAAGGTGTTCGACATATTTTTAAAAATGATCATTTTTTACGAGGTAAAGGGGATTTTGGGATTTTATCATTGCTCAAGGTGGTACGAAGTGTGCCCTACATAACATAGGGATATTCACTGGGCAGACCACGGCCATACGGCCGTGCGTGCCTCAGAACGGCCATAAGCAACTAGATAATGGCTAAGAGCATCTCTAACGGACTTCTTAAAAACGCGAAAACTATAAAAATCCCACGATTATACGGGTTTTGCCCATTTTTTTGGGTTAGACTAGAGTCCGTATAGTTGCCCAGCCCATACATGTTTTTAAGTAGCCCGGACCCTCCCCCGCTGCGCAACATAACTACGGGTTCGCGGTGAGTATACGGGGCCAAACCCTATCCCCGCGCTGCCACAGTCCCCCCTCTCCCCACTCGATTTCTCGCCGCCGGTGACTCCAATCCGTCGCCGCACTCCACCATGTGGCGCGGGATGTGGAGTTAGGGCCGCTGCGCCGGCGGTCGCGACGACCCCGAGCTGCAGTGGTGCGTCCAAGTTGACGACGCGAGGAAGCGAGCCGCCCGGAAGTACATGAACCGCGGCCTAGAGCCGCCGCCGCCCCTCCTCCACCGCAAGACGGAGGAGTACGACCGCAGGCAGGCACGACTGTCCTCTGGCGCTGGCAGCTCCGCCGGGTGGTCGTCATCGGGCCGGAGGATTTCCTCCCCTCTGCGGAGGTTGATGTCTTTGAGGCCGCCATCGTCGCGCGCAGTGCACGGGAGGAGGAGGAGGAGGAGGCGGAGCAGCACTGTCGACAGGAAGCCGACCTTGACGCAGTCCACCTCGAGCAGGGGCTCACGAAGGCATAGGAGTTCGACGACAACTTGGAGGCATGGTGCTGTGAAGCCAAGGTACAAGACGACATCTACATCGACCTCGTCTCCTCCTCCTCCGACTGAGCTCCTCGGCCGCCATGCGTTGCCGCCACACCCGCAGGGCTCCGATGAGCCCCATTTTGGCCAGTTTAGGGTTAGGGTAGGCCCACGTGCAATATGTAATCGATGAACTATATGTATGTACGAATGATTATCTCTATTATATGTATGTATGAATGATCATCTTTAGTGTTTTTTGTCCATTCCTCATGCAAAACATTTTCAAAACTTTACAGTTTCATATAAGGTTATTGTTCGGCCGCAGCCAAACTCGCCCCTTATAAGAGCATCTCTAGGAGACCCCTTAAAATTGCGACCCATATAAGTGTTTTACGGGTCGAGGAAAACGCATTATAAGGGCCGATTTTAGCTGCGGCCGAACAAAACCCGTATAATCAACCCGTAAAAAAAAATATTCTTTAAATATACTATCTTCTTCCTCACGCCCTTCCCATCTCAATCTTCATCCCCTCGACATGTGCGCGTCCTGTCTCCACAACCGTCTCCCCGTACTGACTGCAGCAGCAGCAGCCGCCACCGCTGCTGTCAAGGCGTTCGCGACTGACACTCACATGAAGCTAGCTAGCTAGCTAGCAATTCGAGCGGACGGAGAGCTAACTAGCTAGCTGAATCGAGCGGACGGAGAGCTTTCAGCTAGCTAGCTAGCTAGCAATTCGAGCGGACGGCCGACTAGCTAGCTAGTTTTATGTGACGATGATGGCCGGCGGCCTGAGGGCGGGCGATGGTTGAGGCGGGCGGCCGGCGGGCGTGGTGGTCGGGATGAGCACGGCAGTCGGGGACAGGCGGACGGGAGTGATTCTTGAAGGTTTTGATGGTAGTTGGATTTCCGCCAACGGTCTCTCGTGATTTTTGAAGGTTCCAATGGTAGTTGGATTTTTGCCAACGGTCTCTTGCGTATACATACACTTCTTCGGTACAACCCCTCCTGACACATCAACGGTCTAGAATAAAAAATACCCTTTCGTGAGAATAAGTGAGTAGGGGTAGGATGGGAAATTTAGGTGGGGGAGGCGTACCGCGGCGTAGCGAGGCGCGTGTCCGTACGGCCCGCTGTACGCCCGTACGTGGGCGGTGTACGCCGCGTGAGGAGGAGGGCGGGCCCACACGTACTAAACCCTAATCCATTAATTCGGCGCGGATTAGGCGAATCCATTAACGCCGGCGCAGTGAGACGTCCCGTCACCGGCGTCGGTCCGCGGGCGGCACGGATTCACACGCCACCGCCTGCCGCGCGCCCGCGCACGCCACCGCTTGATCGCCCGCGCACGCCGCCCCCTCGCGTACCAGGCATTAATCGCCGGCGCCGATTCACACGCCGCCGCCTGCCATTCTGCGCTCCTTGACCGCCCGCTCGGCTGCCCCCCCGGCATTGATCGCCGGCACCCCACCCACCCACCACTACGCCCTATAAAGAGCGCCTCGTGCCCTTCGTCGGCTCGCACACCACCCTCGCCTCGCCTCGCCTTCTCCCCCTGTCGCTGGCGTCGCCCTCTTGCGCCCTTCCCCCCTCACGCGCTGTACCTTTTCCTCTCGCCGGCGATGGCACGCCCCAACTTGACGCATGAGGAGGCGGAGGAGCTCGCCCACTTCGTCATCCCCGCGGCACCCGACGTGCGCCTGCCGGCGAGGTGGCGCCTGAGCGTCGTCGACGTTCCTGTGGTGCCGGTGCCCGAGGTCGGCACCCACCTCTTCGCCCGCGTCATCGGCCTGTACAGGGCTCGCCTATCGCCGGAGGAGCTCACCGACCCCCAGTACGCCCCCAACAACCCCGGCTGGGCGGACCGCCTCGCAGACGATCACCTGCGCCGCCTCCACGCCTACGCCGGCCCGCGCCCGCCCACGAAGCACAACCACGCGTGGCGGCATCAGCTCTGGGATGGGCGCACCTTCGAGGAGGTGGTCGCGTCGTACCGCGTGCAGGCGGTCGCCGGCGCCGTGCCAGCTCCGCTGGGGTACGGCTTTGAACTGTACCACCGCGGCGAGGCGCGCTCGACCCGTGCCCGCGTCGACTTCGGCACCATGCACCCGCTCGCGCCCCGCGGAGGCCCAGGCGGTGACCGCGGCGCTGTCCGCCACGGCCCCGGCGATCGCCATACGGCGGGCAGGAACGACGCCGGGTCTAGCCGTACCGCGGGCAGGGACGGCGCCGGGTCCAGCCGCGCCCCTCCGCCCGAGCCGCAGCAGCAGCCAGAGCTGGCATTGGTGGCGGAGTACAGGCGGCTGGCGGCGGAGGCCGGCGACCCGGACGACATGCAGGGCTACCTGACAGCGCTCCGGGAGTCGGAGAACATGCCGCAGCCGCCGCCGCTTGTTCTGGAGTACATTCAGGTCGCCCCGGGCGCCGTCCACCCGGAGGACCCGGAGGACTTTCCCGGGTATCACGCCGCGCTCGAGGACTCGATGGCTGCGCCGGCCGTGCCCGTGGTGCCCCTCGACGACAGTAGCAGCAGCGACGACAGCGACAACGGCGACGGGCTCTATGACGAGGCAGACTTCGGCAGCGTGGAGGACGAGTAGTTTAGGGTTACTTTCAAAATGTCATTTAGTAATGTTTAATTATTTTTGTAATGTTCTTTAGTTAAGTTTTATTTCTAGTACTATGTAAAATATCTATGAAAACTATAATGAAATATCGAGTGTTTGAATGGATGGTTTTTAAATGTTGTTGAAGAATCAAGTGTTTGAATTGATACTGTTATTTTTAGTTTTGAAAAGAGTTGTATTGTAAAAAATAAAAAATTAGAAAAGAATTAAACTTGAATTGAAAAAACCCTATGAAAACTAGAAAAGTAAATATAAAACCAAATAATAAAAAATTGACATAATATTCGCAAAACAAGTTGGAAGATTTTTTTTAAAGAAAAATTCTATTGTAAAAAGTAAAAAATCAGAAAAGAATTAAACTTGAATTGAAAAAAATCTATGAAAACTAGAAAAGTAAATATAAAACCAAACAATAAAAAATTGACATAATATTCGCAAAACAAGCTAGAAGAGTTTTTTTAAAGAAAATTTGTATTGTAAAAAATAAAAAACAAGTTAGAAGATTTTTTTATTAAAAAAAAGAACGCCGCCCCGGAGCCGAGCGAGGCTTAGTAAGTCGCTCCCGATCAAGCCAATCGGCGAAAGGGAACGCTTTTCGGCCTCACAAGGCCCACCGGCCCAACCAGGCGGCGTAGAGAGAAAGTAGGCGGTCTATTTCTTCGGATCACGTCGGTGTAGGGCGGGGCGCGCTATTTAAGCTGGTGCGGGCGAGCTCCGGCAGGCAAGGTGGGACTAAAGGTAGAGCACGCCTGTCACGGCGCTGCGCGTGGACCGCCTAGGTGGGCCGATTTCTATGGGCCGCTGTAAGGCATGCGTGCGAGCGGCCTCTCGCGGTGCTGCGCGTTGACTGGCAAGGTGGGCCGATTTCAGTAGGCCTAGTGGGCCGCTGGAAGGCGCGCCTGCGAGCGGTCGAGGGTGCAAGGGCGGGGGTTGGTACGATGGATGGTTTCGTTTAGTCCCACCTCGCCTGCCGAAGGACGCCCAGACCGACTTATATAGGCGGATTCATACACCCTAGCAAATAAGAAAGATAGTAATAATGTGATTTGACTTTCCACTGCCCGGGCAGCTCTGCCGCAGCTGCCCGGACAGTGTTACACTGTCCGGGCAGCTGCGGTAGTGCTGCTAGTGCATTGTAAACTTAGATCACATCATTATTATGTATCTTATTTTTGATAGTTTAGCATTTTACGCAAAGTTTGTTTTATTAATACATAAAGTTTTATAATATTTTTGTCCGCTCAGTGTTTTACTTGTTTCAAATTCATAATGGCAAAAAGCCACTAAACTTGTCATGCATCATATTCATTTAAAGAATGTCGAAAAATACCTCGTTTTCGGACAGGGCCTTTTCTCCTACCAGAACGGTCTACGAGGAAGTAGGTCAATTTGGTGACATCTTCAGAATGGCCTGAAATTTTGCATGTGAGTTCGTATGCCCACTCCCACACAAAATCCAAAAATTTAAGATATTTCGATACAACACGTCGCATCACGTCCGGTCAGCATTTAAAGTGTTTTGACCGAAAAAATTATAGAAAATTCATAAAATTGCAAAAAGCCACGAAACTTGTCATGCATCCTATTCATGATGGTACAAGACTATGGAAAAAATTGGGTTCATTTGGAGGATGTCGAAAAATACCTCATTTTCAGACAGGGTCTTTTCTCCTACCCGAACAGTCTACGGAGAAGGAGGTCAATTTTTTGACATCTTCAGAATGGTCTGAAATTTTGCATGTGAGTTAGTATGCCCACTCTCACACAGAATCCAAAAATTTAAGGTATTTCGAGACGAAGAGCATGTTGCGTCACGTCCGGTCAGCATTTAAAGTGTTTCGACTGAAAAAATTATAGAAAATTCATATAATTGCAAAAAGCCACGAAACTTGTCATGCATCCTATTCATGATGGTACAAGACTATGGAAAAAAATTGGTTTCATTTGGAGGATGTTGAAAAATTGACCTCGTTTTCGGATAGGGCCTTTTCTCCTACCCGAACGGTCTACGGAGAAGGAGG
>NC_057806.1:459998019-460000972 GCF_018294505.1 Triticum aestivum | reverse complement strand
TTTAAAGTGTTTCGACCGAAAAATTTATAGAAAATTCATAAAATTGCAAAAAACTATGAAACTTGTCATGCATCCTATTTATGATGGTACAAGACTATGGAAAAAAATTGGGTTCATTTGGAGGATGTCAAAAAATTGACCTTGTTTTCGGACAAGGCCTTTTTCTCCTACCCGAACGGTCTACGAAGAAGGAGATCAATTTTTTGACATCTTTAGAATGGCCTCAAATTTTGCATGTGAGTTAGTATGCCCACTCCCACACAGAATCCAAAAATTTAAGGTATTTCGATACGAAGAGCACGTTGCGTCACGTCCGGTCAGCATTTAAAGTGTTTGGACCGAAAAATTATAGAAAATTCATAAAATTGCAAAAGGCCACGAAACTTGTCATGCATCCTATTTATGATGGTACAAGACTATGGAAAAAAATTGGGTTCATTTGGAGGATGTCGAAAAATATCTCGTTTTCGGACAGGGCCTTTTCTCCTATCCGAACGGTCTACGGAAAAGGAGGTCAATTTTTTAACATCTTCAGAATGGCCTGAAATTTTGCATGCGAGTTAGTATGCCCACTCCCACACAGAATAGCACACCCACACAGAATAACCATACGCAATTTGAAGGATGTAACAAAATTCTCCGTCGGGATGTACAAAAAAAATCTTTAAGCGCGGATAGTCATACCTTACAACACTTATACAGGTCATGCTATATCAGTCCACAATAATTGTGAAGTGACATAGCAGAACGTACATAAGCATAATGAGGTATGGCCACCACGACTAAAGGTTTGATGTTGTAGACGGATGAACATATTTAAACACGTTATTAGCCGTGAGAACTAGCAACGTGGGACTAAAAACACAACACTGCGGGCGGTTGGCGCCACTAGAGGCGCACACACGGCCGGCCGCCACCTCTTCGCCCATGCGCACCGTGGGTCGCCTGCCTAGCCCAACAGTTTGCGCCGCGCGCGCCGGCTGTTAAAAAAATCATTGCATATTTTGTATTTTTCATGCACTAATTTATATTTTGTATTCAACATGGCCGAAACGCACCCAACTTTTGCATGCGCGTGTGAGTGACTCCCACGATCTCGCACGTCAGATTACGATGGAATCGGAGTACGAACGGAAGTTGTGTCACGTCGGGAGACGTTTTCTGGATATTTTCACGGAGAAAATCGTAGTAAATGCATAGAGTGTCGAAACGCATCCAAATTTTGCATGCGTGCTTGTGTGCCATACTGTAGCGTGTGAAAAAAATCCCGACGTTTCATGGCTTTGCGAAAGGGAACACCTACTGAATGCATGTCACACACCAAAACGACACCCCAGATTTGTACTGTGAGTATGTGCCAACATGGACGAAACGCACCAAACTTTTGCGTGCGCCTATCAGTGACCCCCACGGTCTCGCACGTCAGATTACGACGGAATCGGAGTACGAACGGAAGTTACATCACGTCGGGAGACCTTTTCTGGATATTTCCTCGGAGAAAAACATAGAAAATGCATCGACTGTCGAAACACATCCCAATTTTGCACGCGTACTTCCGTGCCATCATATTGCGTGTCAAAAAAACATGGCGGCGTTTCATGGAAAAGTAAAAAAAACTAAAAACAAAAATATAAAAAGTCCCATATTGCGGACGGACTCACTTACGAAGATTTATGTGAATTATTACTGTGACACTCCATGATTATGGAGTGCCAGAGCATAATTTACGTTAACCTCTTTAAGTGATACTGCCACACTAGAGGACTTGACATTGTAAGCAGACTATGGTATTTAAACAGGTGAATTAGCATGACGAGAAGCAATGTGGGACTAAACATTAGCATGTTCGGCGGTGGCAGGCGTCGCTATAGGTTGGGCGCTATAGGTTCGGCGGTATCGGGCCTGGGCCGAGTCGGCGAACGAATTATTTTTTCCTTTTTCATCGCCGTATACCGCCACGCATGGCGGAACCCTATCCACACCACTCGCCCCCGTACGCCGCCCCGTGCCCCCAGTCGCCCTACCACGATCGCCCTCAGGCACGCAACGACCTCGCCGCACGTGCTGCGCCGTCCATTGCTGTCCACAGTCAACGGCGCTCGTTGGCACAGACTGCCCCACGCCCGCAGGCGCAGATCGCCGATGCTGGGCTGCCTGCTTTCGGCTCCGCCATAGCCGTTGTTCGGCGGATGTCGCCCGGATTAAGGTCATGTTTCCCGCCTCGAACAATTTCTGTCGATGCTATTGCGTAATCATATGTATTAATAGGAAAATATTAACATGCAGTATGGACATCGATGGTGTGATTCCATGTTCTATAGAGAAGTGGATAAGTCTCGTTGAAAAATTTACCACCGCTCAGCGATTTAGGTTCTACGAAACAGGCGTGGAAGAGATGTTGATCATTCCGTGTAACATCCCAAATTTTCAATTTAGAATGTTATTCTTTAGATCATCTATGCATATCATATTTTATTTTGCATTTTGGTTGATCCTAGAAATTTCTACGCAACTCAAGGACCCACAGAGAGAGTTGGGAAATTCTTTATTTTCATATTTGAGTTTTCTTAAATTTTGAGAATAGGATCATTTGATTTAATTATTTTATCATCAATTATTTCTATTACAAAAATATGAGAGAGGGAATAAAATGACTTTCCCAAAATAAAGAAATATTAAGGATTTAGTAAAAAATCAAATAAGATTTTTATTTTGGAGTTTTTCGTTATTTTATTTGAATTTAGGAAAAAAATGTGCGTTTTTCAAAATTGTATTTAGGCCACAAATAAATGTTCACCTTGTGCGGCTTGATTTTAGAAGCCCGGGAAAATTTATTTCGGGATTTTTGGAGTCCGTTTAGTATTTCTTTTTATTTTTCTTCTGCGCGTAATTAAAAAAAAGAACCGACCTAGGGGCCGTGTCCGACCCGGACTCCCGGCCCGCTAGGCTTTAT